>NW_026057577.1:102005572-102259032 GCF_023721935.1 Panthera uncia | reverse complement strand
GGGGGGGGGGGGGGGGGGGGGGGGGGGGGGGGGGGGGGGAAGGAACCACTGAGCAAAGGCCCTAAGGCTGCAGGGGATTTGGTTTCACTTACTCTGAAAATACTTTCAAAGTGCCTCCTGTGTGCCAGGCACTCTGCAAGGTGCAGAGTACTCATCAGAGGGCAATACAGACACAATTTCCTGCCCTTGTCAACAACAGTGTCACCTCTGGCCCCTAAGAAGACCTTATGATTACGAGGAAAAGTGCCTTCTTTTGGCTCTAATAAGGTGACATTGAACCAAATGTGGGAGGTGAGGGACTGAGCTTCCCAGGCAGAAGAGACTACCAGTCAATGGCCCTGTGGGGGAATGAGCATGGAGAAGGAAGAAGGGGAAGGAAGGCACATGTGGCTGAGTGGACTAGCAGGAGAGGAGTCCAAGAGGCGCTATGGTCTGAATGTTCTGACCCCTCAAAATTCATATGTTGAATCCTAATCCCCAAGTACTGAGTGCTGATATTAGGAGGTGGGGGCTTTGGGACGTGCTTAGGTCATAGGGCAGAGCTTTCATGAATGGCACTAGTGCCCTGAGAAAGGGGACCCCAGAGAGATTCCTGGCCCCCTGCTGCCATGTGAGGATACAGAGAGAGGTCTGTGACCCCTACCTGACTGTTCTGGCTCCCTGGTCTTTGGACTTCCAGCCTCAAGAACTGTGAGAAATAAATTTCTGTTGTGGATAAGCTGCCCAGTTTGTAGTATTTTGTTACAGCAGCCCTAAACAGACCATGATAAGAGGTCTTGAGCCCCAGGTCATTAGGCCTTGCCGGCCACTGAAGGGACTTTCACTTGGAGACAAATAGGAGACACAGCAGGGTTTGAGCATAGGCGTGGCTTGACCTGACAGGTCACTCTGGCTGCTGTGTGAATAGACTGAAGGGGCTGGAGGAAGAAACAGAAATCAGCGATGAGGCTGTTGTGATAATCTAGGGGTCAAGTGTTCAGACCTATTGGAGACAAGGACTCATTTGGAGTTGACAAGGACTCCTGAGAGGCTGCTTGTGGCCATAGAAGGGAGGAGAGGAATCAAAGATGACACCATGTTTGGGCTTGAGTAATTGTGTTGTGGATGCCATTGATGGCAGTGGGGAAGACATAGGACTGGGGACATGGGGAGAGAGTCCTATCAGCACGAAAATAGCAGAGGGCCACTTCAGTGAATAAATGGTAGCTTTTTTTTTTTTCTTTTAAGTTTATTTATTTTGAGGAGGAGGGGCAGAGAGAGAGGGAGAGAGGCTCCAAGCAGGGTCCATGTTGTGAGTGCAGTGCCAGAGCCAGACGCAGGGCACGAACTCACAAACTGTCACATCATGACCTGAGCCAAAACCAATAATCAGACACTTAACCCACTGAGCTACTCAGGCACCCCTAAATGTTAGCTTTGAGATGACTACTAGACATCCATGTGCAGGGGTCAAGTTAGTGGTTGGACCCCAGAGAAGTCAGAACTGAAGACATCAATGATGGTGTGATGGCCTGTGAGTGCTACTTAAAGTCACAGCATAGGACAGGATCACCTAGAAGTGCCTTGATTTAAGGAGTTCAAGGACCATGTGTGAGGAGAGGGAGTGGGGTGTGCCATTTTGATGCCTAGTAGAGGAACCTGTTTCGGAGAATGAGAAGGGTCAGCCAGTGAAGTACAAGGAAAACCAAGACATTTCTGTGGGAGAACAAAAGCTTTTCAAGAAAGCATTCCACTCAAGGGGAAGTAATACAAAACTAATACTAGGGCGAGTCTGGGAAGGATATAGCGCTGGAAGGAAGGGAGAAGGTGACTAAAAGAAACAATAGGTTGGAGGTCCAGATGAAGTTACGAGATGCTAGAGGGAAGGGAAGGGCAAAAGAGGGACAGGAGGTGCTGGTCAAAGAGAATGAGGACCTCTTAGGGGTGCCTGGGTGGCTCAGTCGATTAAGCATTCCACTTTGGCTCAAGTCAAGATCTCGCAGTTTATAGGTTCAAGCCCTGTGTCAGGTTCTGTGCTGACGGCTCAGAGCCTGGAGCCCACTTCAGATTCTGTGTCTCCCTCTCTCTCTGCCCCTCCCCTGCTCAGGTTCTGTCTCTCTTTCAAAAATAAATAAGCATTTAAAAAAAATGGTAATGCTGGTGATAGGGGTTAAAGATACCACCATGGGAGGAAGTGGCTGAGATGGGTTGAGGGTGACAGGAGGAAGGGAGATGTCTGACCAGTGAGAGTTGCTTTAATGAAGTTTGCAGGAGAAAGTAAGGTAGGGACCAAGAGCAGGCTGTCCCAAGATGGGCCACTTTGGCAGACTGGTGATTATAAAGATTTATTTTTTTTCATGTTTTATATTTATTTTGAGAGAGAGAGAGAGAGAGCAGGAGCAGGGGAAGGGTAGAGAGAGAGGGAGAGAGAGAATCCTAAGCATGGTCCATGCTGTCCCTGCAAAGCCTAACTTGAGGCTAGATCCCAACTGTGAGATCATGACCTGAGGCGAAATCAAGAGTCAGAGCCACCCAGGTGTCCCTGGCATAGTGGTGATTTTAAATAAAAGTTACCAAAGAGACAGCCTGTGCAAGTGAGACACCCAGACCCTTCTCTGTCTGCCTTAAAGCAGGAAATAAAGCTACCACGTGAAAGGCACTCTCCCTATACCAGGAGGTAAAGAGACAGCCTTATCCAGAGATGGGAAATTTAGAGCCCAGAAAGCTGTATGAACAAGCCTGTTACTTCTCACTAATTTCCCACCCCAGTCCGAATTCTGTTTAGCATTCCTTACTAAAGCTCCCAAAGTTAAATTTTGTCTGGTGGATTCCTCAGTCTTATTCCCTTTGTCTAAAAAGTATGCCTTAGTCATTTCTTTGGGTCTCAATTTCACTATTGGGCCTCTGAGCACACGTTATAAAACTGTGGTGTTTTGTCTCCTGCTAATCTATCCCATGTAAATTTAACTCTTAGTTCAGCAGTTAAAGCTTGAAGGATAGAGGAGAATGTTTTTTTCCCTTCAGTAACAAGCGGGGTTGTGGGCCGTCTAGACTGGTAGTAGTAAGTCCACAGGACTTAATGAGTAGAGAAGGCAAAGGGAGGAGAAATGGGTTACAAAGCTCCACGACGAGCAAGCAAGAGAGTGCCCTTACCCCCCACCTCCACGCCCCGATCTACTGCAGTGTGTGGGAAAGTTAACAGCTTCCCACGAAGGGGTTGTAAGGTTGGGGTCCTGGGTGGGGTGGGCAGGTTTCAGGGCAGGAAGGTGAAAGCAACGTGCGGAGAAGCTGAGTATCCATCAGTTTGCTGAAGACTGCAGCTCCGGAGGGCACGAGGGAAGGGTAGTCGCGGAAGGGGGGAAATCTGGGTCAAATCAGTCGTGCAGAGCCTTGTGGCAGCCAGGGCCAGGTGAGGGACGATGGACGCCACGGGAAGCTCGGGCTTGTGGAGGCGTAGGATCTAACAGTTTCACCGACGAACTCTGCGCGCACCTATCCTCAGCCCCGCCCTTAATAAATGTTTGCTAGTCGGTTTCTTATTTCTGCAGGCTGCAACTGAAAGGAGCCTGCTGAACTCCCTGGGGCCGGCCCTCCCGGCTCCCCCCAGGGGAACCGGCTGGGGCGGGGCTCGGATTCCAGGGCCCCACCCGGGGCTGCCCCCCCCCCCGCCTCCCGGCCGCTCCCCCGCCGCGCGCGTCCCTGCTGCTCTTGGAGCCAGGGGAGCGGGCGTGTCTTCGTGCTTTGCAAAATAGAAAGACAAAAGACAGCCGGGCCGATCCCCTGACCCAGGTAGCCCCCGGCAGAGCGCGCTCCCTCCTTACAGCCGGCGGGGCTCGGGGAGGGCAAGCCCCGGGGCAGCGCCGAGGCGGGAGCAGCGGTGGGCGAGCCGAGGCCCCTCCCCTTTCCCGCCCGAGAGAGGCCTCCTAGGCCGCCCGCTTTCCCGGCCCTGGGACCTGCAGCCCCCGGGGCCCAACTGAACGGAAGAGGCCCCAGGGGCCCCAGGCGCCTCACACCCGGGAGCTGGCCCGCATCTGCCCGCCGGGGAGAGGCTCCACCCCACCCCCACCCCCGACCTGGCTGCCCGCCGGGTCCTAGGTGGCCTCGGGCAGGTTGCCTTCCGTCTCTGGGCCTCAGTTTTTGTCATCTAAAAAGAGGCGGCTGGGCTCCATTTCTCCAAGGCCCCTCCAGGTTAGAGCGGTCTGTGTAATGACGCGCCTTCTTCGGATTTGAAAATACCTTCCCTCAAGGCCTTCAAGTGGACCCTGGGTTGTTTTGGATGCCATTTATCCATCCTACCTCCTTGGGGAGAGAACTGTTGCAGGGAAGGGGTACCCTCCAGTAGGGGTCTGCACATTTTCTCCCACGCTGCAACCCCGTCCCCCGCTTTCTATAAAGAGGCAGAGAGTGAAAATTTTAGTGTCTCTAGGCCCTACTGTCTCTGTTGTACTCAATTCTGCCCTTGTAGCGAAAGCAGCCTTTAAACAAATGAGCCAGGCTGTTCCCATTAGACCTTGTTAATGGCAGCTGAAATTTGAATTTCTTATAATTGTTACAAGAAATTTTATTCTTTTTTATATATTTTTTAAAAGCGTAAAAGCCGGGGCGCCTGCGTGGCTCAGTAGGCTAAGACTCCAACTTTAGCTCAGGTCATGATCTCACTGTTCCTGAGTTGCCCCGCATTGGGCTCTGTGCTGACAGCTCAGAGCCTGGAGTCTGCTTCAGTTTCTCTCTCTCTCTCTCTCTCTCTCTCTCTCTCTCTCTCTCTCTCTGACTCTCTCTGTCTCTCTCTCTCTCTGTCTCTCTCTGTCTCTCTGTCTCTCTGTCTCTCTCTCCCTCCCTCCCTCCCCCCTCTCTCAAAACTGAATAAACATTAAAAAAACAAAAAACACCTTAGAAACCATTCCTAGCTTGCAGACTGCGCTAAAACAGGCAACTTGGCCACAGGCATCAATTTGTAACTCCCCCTGTTTACAGCTCAGGCTTTGTCTTGTGAGCTTTGGGGCTGGTTCTTTGGCGTTGCTGGAGCTGTTTTCTCATCTGCCAAATACTGACAAATTGCAGCATGACTGTGGGGATGAAGTCAGACCACAGATGAAGCTACTGCATGAATGATGTTATTCTTCATGTGGTAGCTGACATGTGTCCCCAACAGAACATAGGGACTCGGAGGACAGGTCCCACACTCCCCCCATTTCCTGAGTGCTTACTATATGATAACACTGTGCTAGGGCTCACCTTGCAATATCTCATTTAATCATCTCAGGCCTAGGAGATAGAAATATATTCCCATTTCACAGATAAGGAAACTGAGACTCAGAGCTGAGATTTTTTTTTTAAGTTTATTTTAATAATCTCTACACCCAATGCGAGGCTCAAACTCAAGACCCTGAGATCAAGAGTCGCATGCTCAGAGCTGAGGTTTGAACTGGGTATTAGGTTGGCCTCTGGGGCCTCTATACATCTTCCTGGCTTTCCTGTGAGCAAACTTAGAGGTATTTCATCTGGCTATGTGACCTTAGACAGGACACTTTATCTTTCTGGATATCTGTAATCTCTTTGGTCAAGGGACAAGAATTAACACCCTCTGTGGGCAACTGTCATTCATTGTCATTTTTCAGAAGAGAAAACCAAGGCTTGAAAAAGTTAAATGAGGACTGAAATTTGGGCCTATCTGACCCCCAAAATGAGCTCTTTCTGACGACAACAGCTAGAGTAACTGGTTGCATAGGCCCCAAATCCAGGAGTCTTCTAGGACTCTTCCCTTCCCTCAACCCACGTCCAACATATTGGCAACTTATTTTCATTTATCCTTGAAAATATACCCCAAATCTCTGGGGCTGCTGTCATCTTTTTTTTTTTTTTTTAAGTTTATTTATTTATTTTGAGACAAACAGAGTGCAAGTTGGGGAGGAGCAGAGAGAGAGGGGGGCAAGGATCCGAAGTGGGCTCTGTGCTGACAGCAGTGAGCCCGATGCAGGGCTTGAACTCACAAACCATGAGATCACGACCTGAGTCAAAGTCAGACACTTAACCGACTGAGCCACCCAGGCACCCCGGGGGCTGTTGTGATCTTTTAAAAGGGCAGATCAAGCCTCACCACATCTCTGCTTAGAACCCTGGAAGACTTCCTAGTTGACTTGAAATAGAATCCAAATCCTTACATCAGCCGCAGGGTGCTCTACCATCTAGTCACTGCCTGTCTCTGCCCTGACCCCCCTCATGCCCTCATTCCCTTTGCTCCAGCCTCAGTGCCTTTCCTTTTGTTCCCCTGACTCTCCAGGGTGTCAAGTCCTCAGCAGTCCCCTGAGCTCTTGCAGGTTTTCAAATGGGAGATGGCCCAGTGATACCTCCCCAGCCAAGCTTCTCTGGCCACCCCACCCACCCACCCTCTTATCACAAGACCTGTGTTGTCCTCTTTCTGGCAGTCGTGCTATCTGATATTCTGCACACCTGGTCCCTCCCCCACTGGAATGTAAACTCCATTCCAGCAGGAAACTTGTTTGCTTGTTCTCTCCTCAGTCCCCAATGCTTAGCCCATGTCTGACATGGAGTAGGTGCTCAACAAATATCTGATGAGCTAATGACTCATTGTCCCTGGATCTCTATTCTCTCAGTGGGAGATCATGAACTTGCAACAGAACCTTTCAAGAGAAATTGATCCTGATCATGTGCCTGGCCCTGTGTTAGTCAGGCACACAGTCAGGAGGCAACCACAAAAACATACCCAGTCCGGAGTTGGTGATTCACTGGCCCCCTGGGCAGAGAGATATGTGCACACACAGGAAGACCAGACACTGTACATATGCCCAGGATCTGCTTGAAAGCTGTCTGGGCTCAAAGGTAGCTAGAGATAAGGCCACACAGCTCCCACATCCTATAAGAAATCCACATCCTCTCTCTGTCCCAGAGCTGGATCTCTCCCCCAGACTCCCTCTGCCTGGAACAGCCTTCTCCCTGTGCCCCCAGCCCTCCTTGGCTTTGATTCATTCTTTGGACCCAGTTTCTACATCACTTCCGCTGGGAGGGCTTCCCTTGCTTATCAGACCCCACCTTGATGGTAGCGCATCAGTCGGCCCCAGTCCCACTTGGCACTGTCCGCCTGTTTCCCTGTCTATACCTCACACACACTCTATAGGGCTATTTGTTCCAGGGAAGGAGGGACCTTGGCCAGCACATGGTGTAGTACAAAGCACAAAGTGGGCGCTCAAAAGTATCTCTTTCCTGAATAAACAAATACTCACATAAGGAATTTCTTGGGAAGGCACAATTTCATCTTTCCGAGGCCAAGACAAGGGGATGAGACCCAGAGCCCCTCCATCTAGCCATGGCTGATTCTGCTAACTCTTTGCGGTTAGCCTGGCCCACCTTCCCCTCTAGGGGCTCTAGCATCCAGCCCCAAACTGATGCTTTCTCTTCTCCTCCTTTTTCTTCTCCTTCTCCTTTTTTCTTAAAGTAAACTTTACCCCTACATGGGGCTCAAACTCATGACCCTGAGATCAAGAGTGTCATGCTCTACTGACTGAGCCAGCCAGGTGCCCCATAAATATGGTTTGCTTGTTTTGATTTACTGTTAAAAAAATTGTTTTTTTAATGTTTTCATTTTATTTTTGAGAGAGAGAGAGAGAGCAGGGGAGGGACAGAATGAAAGGGAGGCACAGTATCTGAAGCAGGCTCCAGGGCTCTGAGCTGTTACAGAGCCCAACGTGGGGCTGGAACTCATGAACCACAAGATCATGACCTGAGCTAAAGTCGGACACTTAACCTACTGAGCCACCCAGGCACCTCACTCACTGATTTACCATTTTTTTACAACAAAATTTTAAGTAAACTCTATGCCCAACATGGGGCTCGAACTCATGACCCCAAGAACAAGAGCAGCATGCCTATGACTGAGCCAGCCACCCACCCCTTGATGCTTTCTCTTGTTAATTGTTTCTTGAAATAGGGCCGCTGTAGTACACATCGCAATGCATGACGGGTCTCCCTCCCTCTCCTCCTGGAGGTCAGCTTCTGTTAGCCCCTCCCTGTACCACTCTTCTCTTTGTGGTATGGTGTCCTAGAGAGGCTGCAGCTTGCATCTCCTGGCCTCTCTAGCCACAGAGAAGGGAGAACATCAGTTTTGGCCTTAGTGGCCTCACTCTGTAGCTGGGTCCAGGCAGAGCAATGGAGGGGGTGAAGGCAGAGGGCCAGGATGATTCATCCCAGGCTGGAAGATTCCCAGGCTCCAGGGCAGCTGGGAAACCCCCTGCAGAGAGAACAGACAGTGCCTGCTGTCCTGCATTACAAGGTCTTTTCTGGTCCTCCTGGCCAGATCCCCAGAGATGCCACTGACAAAGGGTGGGAAGACTCTGAGGCCCTCAAGAGGGAGGATCTTACTCCAGTGTGGGACCTGGTGAAGGGGCATCCTTAATCTGGCTCATTCTGCCAGTTCTAGCTCCAAACCTTCCCCACCAAAGGGTTGTGAGTAAGTGGAAAAAAAAATCTCAATGGCAGCCTCTCTCTGCCCAAACAGGATTCTACATCAATATTAGGTTAAGACAAATGTCAGAAGCACCCAAAAATCAAACCTGACAGGGTTCTGGGAAAGAGGCAGAGCTGGTTCCCCGATCCAGGGCCTGCTGGAGGCTCTTCTTGGGGACTGCCATGTATAGGGGCCTCCAGTCTGTGTGTGTGTGTGTGTGTGTGTGTGTGTGTGTACATGTGTGTTTTCAATATAGGGTTGACAGCTCCATTTTGGATTCACCACTGAGTTGCAAGGAGAGGGGCAAGATATCTCCTAGTAAGGTTCAATTTCCTATTTCCTATATCTTAGAACAGGGAAGGCAGATACTCAGCATTCACAGCTACCTCACACCTCCTTCCCGAAGCTCCTGACCCCATTAATTATTCATGGCACCTTGTCTAACAAGCAATGCATGTTCACACTCGAAATGAAACCTATTTGCCACCCCTGCCCTAAACGTAGCTTTGCCTTAACCCTACCAGCCTCACAAGGTAGCTCACAGGAACGGTGTCCCCCATTTTGCAGAGCACAACCCGTGTAGCCCTCCGCGGTGGCCCAGAGTAGAGAGATGGCCTTAGAGGTTCAAGGGTACGGGCCTTGAAGGGTGAAGTGCAGGGGTGAGGGTGTGGGGGCTTTGATAATCTCCCAGGCTGCCTCAACCTAGGCAGTCCTACTTTACCTCTTACACTTTAGACTTCCCAGTAAGACTTCACTTGAAACAGAGTGTCCCTTTGCTAACCACAGTGACTCTCCCTGTGAAATGTGTTCTTGAGGGAGGGGGCAGTGAAACCTCAGGCTTTAGCATCTGAATACCAGGCCTCTCACTGACTGAGTGACCTTGGGCGAATACTACTACCTACCTCACTGTGTAGCTGAGAGGACTAAGGGAGAAAAGGAAGCCACAGCACGGCCACATGGCCACCACCTGATCCATGGCAGCGTGATGACAGCAGGACCAGGGAAGAGGACAGTCTCTTCCATTTTTGATGGCAGTGAGCCTAGGGCAGTTTCTCTCACCCTCAGCACTGTTGACATCTGGGGCCAGACCATTCTTTATGGTGGGGGCTGTCACGTGCCTTGTAGGAGGTTCAGCGGCCTCTACCCGCTAGATGCCTGTCTCGCTCCCTCCCCACTTGTGACAACCAAAAATGCTTCCAGGGACTGCCAAATGCCCCAAGACAAAATCGCCTCTAGCTGGGAACCACAGCTTCTCTTGCTGCAAGAGCCAGGAGGGTACTGTGGAAGCAGCAGGGACCGGAGGAAGGAATGTGGAAGGCAGCACAGCCTGCCTCCCCCTCCTTGGAAAACTCCACAGTCAGCGCCTCTTGCTGTGTCCCTGGAGACCCCTTGTTTCTGCTGGAGGCTTCCTTCTGATAAGGCTGCAGTAAACTGCGTGTATGTGTGTGAGTGTGTGTGTATGTGTGTGTGTGTGTGTGTGTGTGTGAGAGAGAGAGAGAGAGAGAGAGACAGAGAGAGAGGAAGGGGGTGGGGGCAAAGGGAGGGACCCAGGGAGGAGAATGAGAGACTGCAGAGGAGGGAGAGAGAGCTATAGAATGCTGAAAGCACCTCGGGTCCCCAGGTCCCTAGTGTCTGAACACACCCACACAAGATCCAGGCCTGGGGGTCTCTGGCAGTGGAGTCTAAGGTCCTTCACCCCTCCTGGAAGTGAGCTGAGGGAGATGACTCAGTAGGGCCCATACCCAGGCTAGAAGATGTGGAGTGGGAGGGAAGGCACCCAGCCTGGTCTCGGCTCTCCCAGCCTCTCCCAGACAATCCACCAGCAGGTCCTTCCCACCATCTACTATCCACTGTGGCCCTAAGATTCATCAGAACATGACTCTTCCCTGCCCCATTTCAGCAACCATCTCTATATCTGGAGACCTGGAGTCACTTCCTAGCTGGCCTCCTTGCTTTCACCCTCATTCTCTCTATCCTTTATTCTCCAAAAGACAAAAGGCACGACCTATTAAAAATGCAAATCGGATCACACCGTCCTCAGGGTCAAAGCCCTCCAATGACAGCCTCAGCCCTCAGGATCAAATCAAGTCTCTGGCACAGCCTTGGAGCCTGTGTGGTCCCTGCCCTCTCTCTGACCTCAGCCCTTCTTGCTCTTTCTTTCACCCCACCCTGTCTTTCCTTCTATTCCTGCAATATACTGAGATCACCCCCCACCCCAGCTTTGGTACAAGCTGAACTTTTGCCAGAAGTTTCTCTGCTCGCTATTCACAGTCCTGTGTCCTAAGCATTAAAGTCTCTACACCAAAAATTCTTACCAGGCCTTCCCTGCCCACTAGTCTGAAAAGGACCTCCTTAGACACTGGCACATCACGCCCTTGTGTGGTGTTCCCAGCACTTTTGACCTTGTTCCTTTGTTGTTTGATTCTCCTGGCCTGGGATCTCTATTCCCGGAAGTCAGGGACCTTGCCTATTGTTAATTTCCATATCCTCGGGACCTGTGTGTCTGCACATAGTAGGGGATCAAGAAGATTTAGAATAGACAAGGAACAAGTGATAAGATGATCTGAAGAGCCCCTTTTTAAAAAAATTTTTTTATTAATTTTTTTTAACATTTATTAATTTTTGAGAGACAGAGAGAGGCAGAGCATGAGCGGGGGATGGGAAGAGAGACAGAGAGATAAAGAATCTGAAGCAGGCTCCAGGCTGTGAGCTGTTTTGTTAGCACAGAGCCCAACGTGGGGCTCGAACTCACCAACCGTGAGATCATGACCTGAGCCAAAGTCAGATGCTTAACTGACTGAGACACCCAGTTGCCCCTCAAGAACCCCTTTCTACCCTATGGCTCCGTCTCATTGCAGGCTTTGTCCTCTGCCTCAGGGAGGCTCACAGGCTGAGGCTGGCCCAGCCGCTGGTGATAGGGCAACAGATGCTGACCCCGGCAGCCCTGTGAAGGTGCCAAGACGTCGTTGGTGCAAATGCTATGCTGTCCCAGGTCACAGTGGGGAGGCCACATGCGGGGTTTGTTACACCTTTTCTGTAACTCTGATGGGCCAGTCATGGCTTCAAGAGTCCTTTTCCTCCTTCCAGCAGTCCCTTTGTGACTCTTTCTGTGATTGCCTCGTTGTTACTATTATCGAGCTGGCTTTCCTCCGAGGAAGGACACTCCCCGGTATAGTGGCAGGCCAGCCAGCCCCCCCAGAGATGAGTGTGGACAAAAGGGGCAGCCCCTCTTCCCTGGACCAGACCCCCATGGGCCTTAGCAGGCCAGGCTGCAGAGTGCACCACCAGAGGGCGCTCCAGGTCACGGCATCTGTGGCAGCCAGAGGCTTGGGGCGGGAGAAGGGAGCAGTGCGTGGGGCTGTTAGCCAGCCTTGGCTCTGTCCTGCCTGCTGGGGCCTCTCTCTCTGTCTTTACCCAGCTTCCCCCACCCTTCACCTAAGCTCCTCTGCCTCGTCTCCGTCAGCAAACCCGCTGCGCACCCTGTTCTGTGGTAAGCCCTACAGCCAGACGCCAGGGTGCCTAGCCTGAAACACAAAACCAGCCCCCAAAATAGGGAAGATTGCTGGGGATTCAGGCTTTCCTGCAAGAAGTGGAACCGAACATGGTCCGTGGAGAGGGGCCCACGTCCCCACATGCCCTACCCCAACCAGTTCCTTTTCAAGCCCCTCACTGCACAGTCACAGGCCATGTGACTTTCTGAGGTGGAAGTCGAGGCCATGAAACACAGTGTTAAGTCTAGGATCAAATCCTGACTCTATGATTTGAGAGCTGGATCACTGTGGGTGTGTTCCCTAACCTCTCTGAACTCAGGCTGCAGAAGTGCCAGCCTCTTTTTTTTTTTTTTTTTTTTTTAAGTTTATTTATTTTTGAAAGAGAGGTAGAGAGAGAGAGAGTATGTGAGCTGGGGAGGGGCAGAGAGGGAGAGAGAGAGTCCCAAGCCTCCAAGTCCTCCTGCTTCCTGTCCTGCCATCCCATCATAGTTTCTTTACTGGGAAACGTGCTGTGAAAGAGAAGCCAAGGGTTCAGCGCCACCCTGTGAGCAGCCTTGAAACTTGGGCTTACTACTGTCTCTGAAATCCTGTCATGAGGTTTACAGCTCCAAGGGCAAGGCTGGGATGGGGTGGGGATCATGGAGCCAGTAGTTCCCTACGTAGAAAACCCCAGAACCTCAGGGAATAATTAAAAAAAAAAAAATTGTAGAGGGTCCTTCTCCACTGCTATCAGTGTGGTTTTAGTGAGGTTATGATAAAGGCTGAGTCTTATGCCTGGCTTGGGACCCCCAGCCTACTAGTCAAGGACAAAATCCTAGTAATGATTAGATTGTTACCTTGGCCAAGACTGGCAGTCTCAGCATATCTACCCAGGAAGGCCACAGCTAGGACAGGTCAACTCCACCAGCTTTCCTTACTGGCGCAAGCCCCTAGCTCAGGTGGACAGTCGCCCCTATACACATGTGCATCTCTCCTTATGTGTACATGCACATCCCTCCACAAATACCCATCTGCATGTACATATATGCACATAAACAGGCATGCATGTGTTAACTGGCACACGTACACTTACATACATATACCTACATGACTTAATACACACATACAAACAAAAATGCACACACTCACACACGCCTATCTTCATGTTCAATACATATTCCTACTGTTGTAGATCATTTCCAAAGATGGCTGCCATTGATTCTTTTCTCTTCTGCCTGTGCATCCTTTCCCACCTATCAAAAGGCAAATTCTATTTCCCTCCTCTTGAATACTTGTGGTAGAAGTAACATTCTGAGAGTTCTAAATCCAGGTTTTAAGAGGACTGGCAAAAAAAAAAAAAACAAAAAAACAAAAAACCCCAAAACAAAATAAAACAAAATGACTGGGAGTTTTTGCTTCTACCTTGTTGGAAGTCAGCTGCCATTTAAGAAATTCACCCTTCCTGAGGCCACTATGCTGTGAGGAAGCCCAAACTAGTCATGTAAGGAGAGAGAGGAACTGTGCAGAGGAACACTGTGTCAGACGTGTAAGGGAAGCCTTAGACCTTCCAGCTCAGCCCAGCTACTCGTGGAATATAGCTTTGTGAGTGACCACAGAAGATGCCATGTGGAGATGACCACCCTGGCACACCTTGCCCAAATTCCTGACCCACAGAATCATGGGAACTGATAAAGCTTTGTTGTTTTAAGCCACTATGTTTTGGAATGGTTTGTTATGCAACAATAGGCAATTGAAACACCCATACATATTGTATACTTACTTATGTTTATATACACACAGACTCATGTACACTTACAGACATGCTCGCATACATACACACACCTTTGTACTAGACACTATTGACTGTCTACCCGACATCCATTCCCATTTGTCTTCCTTTTTAACACTGTTTTTTTTTCATGTTTATTTTTTTTTTTTGAGAGAGAGAAAGAGTGGGGGAGGGGCAGAGAGAGAAAGAGAGAGAGAGAATCTCAAGCAGGTTCCTCACTGTCAGCACAGAGCCTGATGTGGGGCTCGAACTCATGAAACATGAGATCATGACCTGAGCCGAAATCAAGAGTCAGATGCTTAACCCAACTGAGCCACCCAGGAGCCCCTGTTTTTATTTTTTTAAGTAATGACCTCAAGATGAAGAGTCCCATGCTCTACCCACTCATCCAGCCAGGTGCCCACACATTTGTCTTCCTGACAAAACTCTGTCAAATGACTGCCATTCCTCTGAGCAGCCTTGGGCTTTGAAAAGCTAATTCCATCCTTAGTTCCAGGAGGGGGCCTAATTAGTTTAAGTGGAATTGGTGGTCTCAGTTCTCTTAACAGAGATTGGTTTAGCTTTGACCATGTAACCAAGTTCTAGCCAATGAGGCATGGTGGGGGGAGTAGGATTGGGGCTTCTGGGGACAACTTCCTCCTTCTTAGGAAAGTCACCCCAAAAGCAAAGATGCATTTATCTGTTACCGGATTCTTCATGTCTGAGTGTGTGATTTGGAAATATTGCAGTCACTCTGTGACCAGAAGGATATAGAATCAAGCATAGTGGAGAGGTGGAAAGAACAGGTTCTTAAAGATATTTTGATCAATGCAATCAGTCATCTTGAGAGTCCTTCCTCCCCACGTCTGGAACTCCTGTTATGTAAGATAATAACTTTATTTATTGTTTGAGGGTTTTTACTTGCTTTGTTTGTTTTCCACTTGTAGTCTACCGCATCCAACCAACATCTCCCTTCCCTTCGGTAAATAAACACTCCCACATGCCAGTATACAAACAGGTCCAAGCCATTCACAGAGAACCACAGCTAAGCACATGTGCTCTGTGCTTCGTATGCATACATACCTATACACAGGGAAAGCATGCATCCTCCTACACACAGACATAGGGATATATGTATATATGTACATACATATACTTTCTCACACATGCATGCGATTTCCACTGCAGTATCACAGATGTAAATGCACCTGGGCAGTATGCATTTTTGCACACATAGGCACACAGACACACATATGGGTCACATCGATGTCAACATGAATTTACCCATTCCTTCCCACATCTGAACAGCCATAGTGAACATACCCACAGCTCCAAGGGTCTACTTGGCTGGGAGCAAGCTGAGAAACCACTGGCAGAGGCCAACAGCACCTCACCCAGGACTGACAGAAAGTTCTGGAGAGAGTTAGGAGACAGGGACTTGCAGACCAGAACACGGCCCAGGAATCAGGAAGTCAGTTTCAGGTGGCTTGACTGTGCACAGCAGCCCGATGGTCATGGGAGCTGAACTAAATACAGCACCGGGGAAGGCCGGGATGAGTTTGTTTCCACCTCAGAGGGGAAGAAAACCTTCCCCCCACCCGCCCAGCACTTCCTTCCACATTTGCACAAAACCTGCTTTGCCCTCCAAGGAGCTCTCTTTGTTTACCTCCTAGGCAAACAATTGAATTGGTTATTGCACAAAAGTGAGCTCTCACTAATTACACCACTGTGTATTCCAGGTAGAGAGAATAGTATGTGTAAACGCAAGGAGGTATAAAAGAGCACATAGTGAGTGTGTGTCTGTGTGTTGGTGGGTGGTGTGTGTCCAGTGATGATGAGTTTGCAGCAGAGAGTGAGGGCATAACAGAAAATGAGCTTGGGGAGCTGGGCAAGGGCCGTATCAGGCCCCTGGGTTTACCTTTAAACTCCCAGGGTGCCTGGTGCCATGTGACTTTGCACTTAGAGCTTGATAAGGCACATTGATAATGGAGATGTTGTGGAAGATAGGTAGCAATAAGTACCTTTGCTTTCTGGCTTGTGGATGAGGTTATTTGGGATTTATTCTCTAAATTCTCCTTCTTTTGTATCTTCTCATAACCCAGAGTAGTTACCGAGAGTATTCTTGTTAGGTTAGATTTTATTATTTGACAATGTAAATTCATCTTTCAGAAATTTCATGTTGCTAAGTTTAATAAAAAGCAATTTCCAGGGGAGTCTGGCTGGCTCAGTCAGTGTAGCATGTGACTCTTGATCTCAGGGCTGTGACTTCAGGCCCCATGGTGGGTGTGTAGAGATTACTTAAAAATAAAATCTTAAAAAAAAAAAAAAAGCAATTTCCAAAGTAGCACATATAGTAGAATCACACTGTGAATAAAATGTTTGTATGTATATTTATATGTGCCTATCATAAGTTCTCAAAGGATATATATACCAACTGTCAAACAATAGTTACATCTGAGTGATAGGGTTACAGATGCCCCTTATGTTCTTTATTATTGTATTTTATTTGTTTTAAAACAAACTTTGTTCTTTTTAATTTTTTTTAGCATTGTATAAGCTTTTTTTATGTTTAAAATATTTATTTTTGAGAGAGAGAGAGAAAGAGAGAGAGAGTGACAGAGTGCAAATGGGGGAGGGGCAGAGAGAGAAGGAGACGCAGAATCTAAAGCAGGCTCCAGGCTCTGAGCTGTCAGCAGAGAGCCCCATGTGGGGCTTGAACCCATGAACCGCGAGATCATGACTTGAGCTGATGTCTGATGCTTAACCGACTGAGTTACCCAGGCACACCATTAAAATTTTTTTTTTTTTAATTTTTGTTTATTTATTTTTGAGAGAGAGAGAGAGACAGACAGAGCTTGAGTGGGGAAGGGGCAGAGAGAGGGAGACACAGAATCCAAAGCAGGCTCCAGGCTCCAAGCTGTCAGCACTGAGCCTGACATGGGGCTTGAAATCATGAACCACAAGATCGTGACCCAAGCTGAAGTTGGACACTTAACCAACTGAGCCACCCAGGCGCCCTGACCCTTAATGTTCTTTAGACTTTTCTGCATTTTTCTGAATTTTATGCAAAAAGCATTGCTTACTTTTATCACCCTGAGAAAATGATTTCAGACTTTAAGAAAAGTTTAATTTACGTTTTAGCTAGAAGTATAAAGGTGGTTGTAAGAAACTGGGACTAAAGAGAAAATTTCAGGGAGAAGCAACTTGTTCATGAGAGAATGTTCTCGGTGCCTTCAGGAGGCCTGCCCTGCCCTTACCAAGAAAGCCTTGGAGCCCACCCTCTGAACCAAAGGCAGTCAAAGAGGTAAAGAGGGTCATAGAAATAGCTTCATCCTCAAGGGATGGCTGACCTAGGAGTGAAATACGAGCCATGTGCACATGAGAAGCATACCAGGCAGTAAATGAGAGGTGAGCTGGAGGGAGAACTCACTTGGGGGTCTGGAGATGTGAGTTCCATTTCCATTCTGGCGCCCAGTGACCTTGGGCAAATCTCTTCACCTCTGTGAACTTCAATCTCCTTATCTGTCAAAGAAGTTTAATGATAGTAACTGGGATGCTATGATGATCAGATAAGATAGCTTATCAGTAACCACATTGTGAACTCTGAGGTGTGGCACAGGTCACCTTCCAAGGTGCAACAGTGCCTCCAAGACAAAGGAATCCATCCCTGTGGTGCAAATTCGGACCTAAGCAATAGGCGAGTGGACAATTTGGCTGCAGGGCCACCTTTGGGTGGGCCTTAAAAATCCCACTAAGCAGACTGCAGCCTGCACAGCTCTGAAAATTATGGGGTATAAAATCAGGGAGGGCACTCTTGCCTCAGCTCAAAGACCTGCACAGCTGGTTCCTCTCTGCAGAGAAGTATACCCCAAGGAGAAAAAAAAAAAAAAAAAAAAAAATGAGTAGTCACTTCTCGCCCTTCTCTGAATGTCCAATCCATCCCCGAATTTAACTGCCTGCTCCGGATAATTACTTTTCTCCTACTTATGAGCTTAGAGGAATAGTAGTTCCCAATAACTAGAGACTTAATAAGGCTAAATTATAATGAGTGTCCTGTGGAATTACACACCGCATTAACACCAAATGAGTTCATTAGAAATTCATTAGGAGTGATTCCTGTGACCACCACAAGAATTAATCACAGTTAGCCAGAGGCAGGAGAGGGGGAGATGAATAATTGCATAGGGAACTGGATGAAGACCTTTTGGCACCTGACTTTGGCCCGAGGCAATACTTTTGGAGGGTCATGGGGTGCTTTGGCAGTAAGTGTGGAGGTGAGGTTGTTTGGATGTTGTTGGATCTACCTCCTACGCTTTTTCCTCCTCCTTCCTGGCTACAGCCCCAGTCAGGATTAGACTGGTAGATGTGGGAGTGAACAATCTTCTTCTCCAGTCCTAAGGAATCATGGAGAGGACTTGTAGTTCTTGTAAGAACATGCATTCCCCTTTCTCTGTAAGAGCAGGTGCTGGTCTGCTTTCTGAGTGCCTGTATGTATGGAGTCATCCAATCCTCCCGTGGCCCTATGAAGTGGGTTTAATTGTTGGCCCCATTCTGCCACTGTGGAAACCCAAGTGCAGAAATTAAGTGACCTGCCCAGGTGACGCAGCCAATAGTTGGCCAAGCTCGGAATTTGAGTCTTGAGTGGTGTGCTGTAAGGATGGATGATGGTTGAAGGTGGCACTGGTCTTTCCTTCTTACTCCGTGGTGTTAAGTGTGATCTTGAGGGCTGGTGGTTTAGCTTTTCCATCCTTTCTATGAGCTACCCCATACTCTCCCAAGAAGTTACTTTTCTGTTTGTTTACCACTAAGAATCAGCATTTTTTTTTTTTTTTACAGATTTTATTTTTAAGCAATCTCTACACCCAACATGGGGCTAGAACTCACAACCCTGAGATCAAGAATTGTGTCCTCTACCAACTGAGCCAGCCAGGTGCCCCAAGAATCAGTGTCTGTTACCTACATCAGGAAGAGTCCTGATCAATGCCTGAGTCAATTAACAAGTACTTGTAAAGTCCCTACTACACGTCTGCCCTGAGTCAGCTGCTGTACAGGTCACAGAAAAGCATAAGGCAGACTTCTTGCCCTCCAGCTGCTTCAATCTCAGATGGAAAAGCAAGGGTAATAATTTAATCCCGTGCCCTCCTCTGCAGGTTTTAAGTGGAAGAGAGTGAGACCTAGGTGAACTGGACTGGAAGGAGAGAAAAGCTTCATGGAGGGCACAGCACATGAGCTAGGCAGGACCTTGGGGGAGAGGTCACTGTTGTGGACACTATCTAGGCAACTGCCCATTCCACAGTCCCTTTTTCAAAAACTGTCACTCTCCACCTGAGAAGTTGTCCCTTTGGTGGGATGGAGTGTCTGCACCCTCCTCTATGTTTAGAGAACTCCCCACTGCATGGGTTCTGGTGGAAGATGGGGTCAAGGCCACTTCCCAGTACAAAGCTGCAAAGGCCAGATACCCCATGGTCTTATCACCAGTGGCAATGAGGTACCTGTTCCTGACTTGAGCTCAACCAATCAGACATTCCCACAGGTACATTTCCTCTGCAGCTTGTGATGCAAAGAAGCAGGGACAAGAGAATCCATTCTGGTGGGGGTAGGGGAAGGCTTGGCGGGGGGCATACCCACTGCCCAAGGGAATGGTGGCTGCAATGCCAGTGAGCTGTATCACAGTTGATAAGGGGTGCAAACTGTCCAGTCCATCTTTTGGTGGTACAGGGAGCAAGATCCCAACAAAACCACTACTGTGATGTATTTGAGGCTGTTGTTCTTCTAGCTGTTTATCCTCTTCTGTCCCCGCTTGCTTTCCAAGCCTGAAAATTCTGTGACCTAATCCATATCCCTTCAATAAATTTCATTTCTGCTCATATCTGTTTCCATCGCTTGCAGTAAAGACCGTTGCCTCTGTGACCACAGATGATCAGACCATGGGCAGATACCTGAATCACGATAGACCAATCACAGTGTCTCTCCTGAGTTAGCTTCTGTTGGTTGCTCTGAAAGCCCTTTTCTCTGTGAGCACTGACAGGGCAGAGAAAGGACAAGAGGGGAGAATCAAGTAGACACAGGGAAAGAAGCTGCATATGATAATGGAGAAATTGGTTCTGATGCTTTCCAGTTCCTCATGCTGTCCAACTCCATTTCTACCCTGTGGGTTCTCCAAGTTGGCCCCACATCCTTATATTAGGTTGAACCACATACAAAAGACTGTTGTTTTTAAAGGTCAAGAAGATCAAATATTAGCAACTGGGTATGGTTTAACCTAATAGGTCCCTTCTTTTGGCCTAGTCTAGTTCAAGTAGGTTTCTTTATTTGCAACATCAAGGACTGTGTCTACAACAGTCAGATATTCCATCAGCTCAAAATTGAGTGGAACAGTCAGAGACACAGAGCAGAGACAGAAAACAAGGTTTTGCCTGTTTGGTGAATACTGTCTCCAGTGAGGAGGCTGTCCTGAAGACCAAAGGTTGTCTAGGATTTCCCATCTCATCTCCAGGGACCATCTCTGAGATCACTGTCCTGTACTGGTTTATGACCCATGAACATCTACCAGAACTTTAGCCCCATCCCATTTGCCTCAAATAATACTCTTCATGTTAATTCATGGTCTTGAATAATGCTTTTGTTTTTGTGTTCTCCACATTGTGGTGTTTCTTATTCATGTATGTACTTTTTCTTACCTAACCTAATCGTCCAACAATAAAGACTGGTTGACTAAGTTGTGATATATCCATAATGTGGATTAGTATATGGTCATTAAAGTGATGGCTGGGACTGAGGTGGACTTGGGTGGTGGGGATGATGTAGGAGACTTGATAAGAGTTGATAACCACCCAGTGATGAGGGGAAAGACTAGTGAGTGTTCAATACCCGACTGAGGGAGGATCATGAACTTGTAGTGGTGTCACTCTCCCTTCCCTGCACTGTACCTTTTCTTCTGATTGTAATCAGCAATCCTGGAGATGGGAGGTGAAAATACAGGGATTTTTTGGTCCAAGGATGGGGCCTGGGAAGCCAACCAATGAACACTGAGGGTCCTGGCAGAGAAAGTGATGCATCAATGAGCTGGATAGGAAAGGAAGTGAGGCTAAAATTAGGGGGGTGCATGGGGGAAAGGGGAATGAGCTATGAGGCCGAGCTTCATTTATTGGGGTGGGGACCGTTTTCTCTTGCTGTGCATCTCTGCTCCTTAACACGTAGACTGGTGCTCAGTAAATGTATATCGAATGAATTAATTGATGAATGCGTGGGTCATAATTTTGACATTAGAACCAGAGACCGATATTCGGCTTTTCATCAGGGATCTGGCAGGATCCATAGTGGTGTTAAGTACCACTTCAGGTCAGAGAGAACTGAGTTCAAATCCAAGTGTCATCAGCAACAAGCTGTGTGACCTTGGACAAGTCATCTAACCTTTCAGGGCTTAGACTTTCTTTTCTGTAAATAGGGATAATAACAGCTCTCTTGGAAGTTCCAGATGCCATGTGTCAAACACTTGACACAAGAATTAGTTGGTCCTGGAGGCTGCATCCAAACCAATTGCTGTATTTAGAGGACATGAGGGCAGGAGAAAAGAAGACGAAGACGAAGAAGAAGACGACGACGACACGAGGGCAGGACCTGAAGCCAGGCTATGGTCTCTAATTACCACCTGAGTGTGACATTTCTGAGGCTCAGTTTCCTCATCTACATGGTGAGGATATTATGAGGATACTACCTAACCAATTGGTTGAGAGAATTGAGCAGATAATTCATGTAAAACATTTAGGACATCACAGGTTCGGGATAGATGTTGGCTCCGGGTGGGTTTCTTATCAACTGAGATGGAGAAGTTCAGGGGAGGAGGAGGCTTTGTTGAGGGTTGAAGAACAGGGGTTTTAACCATGTTAAATCTGAGATGGCATAAGACGTGAGGTGGTAGTCAGTTGGACATAAGTCCACAGAGGAGGTCTGAGACGGAGAGAACAGCTGGAGTCATCAGCATATAGATGACACTTAAAGACTTGGACTGGGCAAGCTCATCAGGGAAGTGAGTGCTCAGAGAATAGACAAGAATGAGGACGGGACCCTGGGGCTTCTGACACTTAGCAAAGAGGGAGTTGATTGTTACTGCAAAGCTGGTGGCCAGGCACAGCAGCACTGAAGCTACACAGCTAGCCTGCCACAGCAACATTTACATAACACTCTTACCTACAGGCAACTCTTAGAGATGTTGTGGGTTCAGTCCCAGACCACTGCAATAAAGCGAATATCAAAACAAAGTGAGTCAAATTAAGTTTTTGGTTTCCTAGCACATATAGAAGTTATATTTACACCGTGCTCTAGTCTATTAAGTGTGCAATAGCACTATGTCTGAAAAAAAAAAAAAACAACAATGTACATATCCTAATGATAAAACGTTTTATTGCTAAAAATTCTAACCATCGTCTGGGCTTCCAGTCATAATTACTGATCACAGCTCACCATCAGAAATATAATGGTAATGAAAAAGTTTGAAACATTGCTAGAATTACCAAAATGTGACACAGAGACCCAAAGTGAGCAAGTGCTGTTGGAAAAATGGGGCCGGTAGACTTGCTTGACTTGGGGTTGCCCTGACCTTCAATTTGTAAAAAGTGCAGTATCTGCAAAACACAATAAAGCAAAGTGCAACAAAACAAAGTATGTCTGTAGTCTGTGCCAGGCTCTGCAGAAAATGCTTTCCAGAGATTAACTTATTTAATTAACTCATGGGAAAACAAAAATACAGGAAGATACATGACTTGCCCAAGGTCACACAGCCGGTGAATGGCAGATTGGGATTCAGACCCAGGCCTTCTGGCCTCAGAGTCTCCATCTCTTCTGCTTCCAACTGTGGGTAAACAAAGTACTGACTGGAAGCTCCAAGGGAATGCTGAGTCCTGAGAGGAGAGCTGGGAGAATCATCATGGAATAAATTGCCCTCAGAGATCCCATTTAGCCTTGACACTCTAGGATGAACCCCAAGAAGCACTTCAGATTTTTGGTTGAGGAAAGAAGAGGAAGGAAGTTTGATTAAGGAATGTGTAACCCTGATCAGTCTCTTATTCCATGCAAGGCACTGGAAGGTTCTGAGGTGGGGGGGGGGGGGGTTAGGAGGAAGGCTACTGCTCCAACCATGGACTAAAGCATCTGCATTTCCCACTCCCTAGGCTAGCTACTCTCAGAATAATGGTGGCTGATTTGAGGTAGGAGCCAGAGTGCAGGTGGGAAGTTGGAGTGGCCCAGGGGATTGGCCTTGGAGCCCTACTTGATCTCCATTGGGGTAGAGTCTCTCTCTGTTAGTTCAATTGCCCCATAAAAACTCACTGAGATATGGAGGCAGTTTGAGTTCATTTACCGCTCTTGGAAAGTTCTCAGTGAGTGTCTGAACAAATACGTGAACCCCAGCTGAAGAGGAAAAGAGGCAGGGCGCAGGTGGAGAAGGGGTGAAGGGTCAGACGCACACATAAACTCCAGTGAAGGGGAGAGGAGGAGCACAGCTGAGTCAGGCATCCGGGTGCCAGTGTTGTTCTTTCCCACACCCCCCACCTCGCCGGTCCTGCCCTTGATGCTATTTAGGAGAAAACAGTTTTGACCATGCAGAAGGAAGTCAATGGGAGAGGAAGCTGGAGGGCCCTGGAGAGGCTGTCTGGTCCATCCTGCCCACATCCCCTGGCCTGCAGCTCCTCAGGGTAACTGTGCAGCACAACCACTGGGGGTGTGTCAAATGCAGATTCCAGGGCCCCACCCAGACCTACGAAGTCAGAACTTCTGGGGGTCAGAGCCCAGGAATTTCTTTAAAAAAAAAAAGTTTATTTATTTATTTTGAGAGAGAGCGAGAGAGCGTGCACGCACGAGAGAGAAACAAGCAGGGGCGGGGCAGAGAGAGAGGGAGAGAGAGAATCCCAAGCAGGTTCTGCACTGTCAGTACAGAGCCCAATGTGGTACTGATCTCATGAACCCTAAGATCATGACCTGAGCCAAAGTCAAGAGTCGTACATTTTAACTGACTGAGCCACCCAGGCACCGGAGAGCCCAGGAATTTCTATTTTTCACAAGTCTTCTTCTCCCACACCCTTAGCAGTGTATGATGAGGACCACACTGTACAGAACACAACCTCACAGCCTATTGTAGACTGATCTGAACAAATAAAATGAAATCAGTGGTATTCCAGTGTCTCTCACGTACACATTCACAAGGAAGTATGAAATGTAGCTTCTATACGTGAAGGGATTACAATCTAATTGGGCCACAAAAGACATGCTTTGTGAAGAATTAAATTAATGCTACAATAAATAAATATTAATTCAAAACAACAAGCAAATTCAAAAGGCTGGACAAATTGCCAATGAGTGGGCATAACAGTATCATTCAACGAGCACTTATGAAATACTAGATCCTGTGCTAAGCACCTTATTTATGTACTCATTTAATTTCATTAAAACTCTGGAAGATGGCTTTTTAAAAATCCCCATTTAATAATGAGTAAGTTGAGGTTTTGGCTTATTGGTCAATTCTTCTCAGATCAGCTTTCCCTGATCCTTAGGAGGTGGTCAGGCTCACATCTCTATTTTCTTTTTTTTTTTTTTTAATTTTTTTTTTAACGTTTATTTATTTTTGAGACAGAGAGAGACAGAGCATGAATGGGGGAGGGTCAGAGAGAGGGAGACACAGAATCCGAAACAGGCTCCAGGCTCTGAGCAGTCAGCACAGAGCCCGACGTGGGGCTCGAACTCGGGACTGTGAGATCATGACCTGAGCCGAAGTCAGACGCTTAACCGACTGAGCCACCCAGGCACCCCACATCTCTATTTTCTACAATATCCCCATGTTATGGCCTTTATCTCATTTATCACACTGGGTTGTAACTCCCTGTTTTCTAGCCTGAGTCCCCCATGAGACTTGAGGGCAGATACTTGGCAGTTCCAGAGTCTAGTACATACTAGGTGCTCAGCTAATGTCTGCTGAGTGAATGAAAGCAGTGTGTCTGAAGTCTCTGAGCTAATATATGAAGACTAATGCATATGACTGTAAAGTCCAGGTCTCCCCGTGAGCCATTACAAGCAGATGGTACACACTATGGGGATTCCTGCAAGAGACATTCTATAGGTTGGAGGAATCAGGGAAGGATCCCTAGAGGAAGCAGAGTTGGAAGGACAGTTAGAATTTGGAAAGACAGATGAAAGGTGAGCAGTCAGTCCAGGCAGGCCAAGGCACGAAGGTGGAACTCTGCAAAGTACACACTTCCTCCAAGACTAGAGACCTCAGAGGAATCTAGGAGACTATACGCCATCCCCTAAGCCTCCCTAGCTTGCCTGTCAGCTGTCACCTTCTACCTAACTTACATGCCAGTTACTGCGGTGAAATTATTTTCCTCCAAGGTTTATGGGAGATGGCAATTGCTCCATGTTTTCCCATGCCTAGACCAGGTGACATAATGTACTCTTAGTTGATTTATCCATTTGGAATGTCACTTAATAATGAATGGGGGCACACCTGGGTGGCTCAGTCGGTTAAGCATCCGACTCTTGGTTTTGGCTCAGGTCATGATCTCACAGTTCATTGAGTTCGAGCCCTGCATCAGGATCTGTGCTGACAGCACATAGCCTACTTGGGATTTCTCTCTCCCTCTCTCCTTGCCCCTCCCCAGCTTGGTCTCTTTCTGTCTCTCAAAAAATAAATAAACATAAAACACTTTTTAAAAAGTGAATAGGATATTTTTCAGTTTCCATGAAGAAATAAGATCCATTAATGTCCATGGAAAAAAATCAAGATAAAACAGTATCATGGGATTTCATTTTTGTTAAAAAGAAAATATATTTGTATGCATGTGGGAAATGTCTAGAAGGCTATATATTCTGAACTTAACAGCAACTGATTCTTGAAAATGAGATATAGTGGGATGTGGGACTTTCACTTTTACTTTACAAAGTTTCTGAGTGTCTTTTTTAAATGTTTATTTATTCTTAAAGGAGAGGGAGAGAGGGAGAGGGGGGGAGAGGGGGAGAGAGAGAGAGAGAGAGAGAGAGAGAGAGACCACAAGTGGGGGAGGGGCAGAGAGAGAAGGAGAGAGAGAGAATCTTAAGCGTGTAGCCTGACATAGGGCTCAATCTCACCAACAGTGAGGTCATGACCTGAGCTGAAATCGAGAGTCAGACATTTAACCAACTGAGCCACACAGGTGCCCCTGAGTGTTTGTCTTTCTAAACAATGAGTATGTATTAATTTTACAATTGAAAAATAAGGCCCTTTGGTGGGATTTAGGTAGTTTTTAGTTTATTTGTCCTTTGTTCCTCCCAGTTTTCCTACTGTGAACATCAACTACTTTTATAATCAGAAAATTAAAAGCCCTTTACACCATAAAGTTTATTAAAAAGAAAAGAAATAGATTATCAAGATGACATAGTTTGAGATGTTGGGGGATGGTATGTTTGGGGAAAGTGCCAAAGATGGTCTAAACTCTGCGTCCCAAGAAATTCAGCACCCAGACAAGCTCGATGTCACACCAATACAGTCCCAACTTGGCAAAACATGTTAAGAGTTATAAGAATTTTCCAGATCCCATAATTTTGGAATCCCATCCTGGGGCTTCTGTTTAAGGAGATGTTTTTTTAAAAAAATCATGTGAAGGGGGGGTGCCTGTGTGGCTCAGTTGGTTAAGTGTCTGACTTTGGCTCAGGTCATGATCTCACTGTTCGTGGGTTACATCCCATGTCAGGCTCTCTGCTGTTAGCACAGAGCCTGCTTCAGATCCTCTCTCTCCCTCTCTCTCTGCTCCTCCTCTGCTCATTCTCTCTCTCTCTCAAAATAAATAAACTTAAAAAAAAAAGGCAGCTTTATAGAAACATGGGACTGTGTTTACAAACTAATGCTGAGCAAAGAAAAACAGAATGGAATCTTGTATTTACATGGTGATCATGGCTATTATTTATGTGCTATACTTAGGGTCAGTAAGAAAGAAAGCAAGGATGAGACAGGAAACAGAGAAGAGCTGAAGGCTTCTGCTCATCCTAGAATAGCATCGGCCCGTGTTCTCCAGCCCTCCTGTTTCTTTAAATATCCAAATCCATGGGATGCCTGGGTGGCTCAGTCAGTTAAGCAGTTAAGCATTAGTTGGACTTCAGCTCAGGTCTTGATTTCACAGTTCGTGAGTTTGAGCCCCGCATTGGGTTCTGTGCTGACCGCTCCCTGGAGCCGGCCTCGGATTCTGTGTCTCCCATTCTCTCTCTGCCCCTCCCCCGCTCGTACTCTGTCTCTCTCTCTCTCTCTCAAAAATAAACATTAAAAAAAATAAAAAGAGAAAAAGAAAATAAACATCCAAATTCTATTGTTCCTCCTGGACCAGCATTGCCATCTACACAAACACGCACCAGACCCCAGCTGCAGAGCTCACACCTTCCTGGAGCCCTAGGCCACACATCTGCATCTGTCTCAGGACTAACATGCTGCCTGCTGAGGGTTCTCTGCAGGCAGGTGTTTCATCTCGGGACTAGACACGGAGCTCTTTGGGGAAGGGTATATGTCTCATGGATCTGTGTTTCCTCAGTGCCAGCCCCGCATGCAGGAGGTGCTTGGTGCACTTTGGTCGATGGATGAGAGGGTGAACGAGTAAATAAGGGGTGACGAGAGTGTGGCTGGAGGGCAGAGCAAGGAGGAAGTTTTGGGGGTGGGATGGCAGCGGTGGATGAGGCCTCAAAGGCCACGGCATTGCCCTCATCCTTGCTGGGAGCGGCAGTGGGCTTATAGCCAGCTCTTCCCCAGGGTGACTAACCTCAGGGCTCTGCTCCTCTTAGGTCCTGCCCACGTTGTAAAGTGGCAAGTGCTTCCTCTTCAGGGGCTGGAGGGAGAGGTGGGGTGACTTAGGGGCCGAGCCCCAGCATGTGGAAGAGTTTATAAGCTGGGGCACCAGGCCCCTCAGCACCACGACCCTTCTCCCTCATCCCCCTGCCGTCTGCCCTCCAGCTCTCCAGCAGAATGGCCTTCAGCGGCAAGTACGAGATCGAGAGTGAGAAGAATTATGACGAGTTCATGAAGCGTCTTGGTGAGTGAGTGCATGAGTACCCCTTCCCAGGGCTGGTCTGTCACAGCCAGCTTGGGGCCAGGAACCCAAACTCTTTGAGGCCCAGAGGAGTGGAGTGACTAGTCGAAGGTCACATAGCCAGTAGTTAGTGAGGTGGAGACCTGATTGGCTTATTCATTCATTCAAATGTATACTGAACACCTGCTATATTCAAGGGCCAACCTGATGCTACTGATGGGGTGCCTCAAGGTCACACTGTAAATTAGGGACAGAGATCATTAGAATCCAGGGCCCTATGACGAGATGATGAGGGGGGCCACCACATCCTGCCTGGGGAGAAGTAACCAAAAGGTCGGTATAGAGACCAGGCTTGAAAAGCCATGCATTCACTTGGCCATTCAACAAACACAGGCCTCTCTTCCTGTGCTAGGAACTACGGGAAGAGATCAAAGATGCCACTCCTCTCACCGCTCCATTTGTGGCACTGGGTGTGAGGAACCCACAGGACAGCGGTCCTGACAATCCTGCAGAAGTCTTGGTGCACTATCTAAGTCTGAGGCAGCGCCATTGTCACGAGTCAAGGGACAGCCCCGGGGATCTCTGCCCTACCTCCCAGTGGCCAGAGAGGCCCTGAGAGCAGGGCACAGGGGAGACAAGAGTCCTTCTGGGTCGATTATTGCAAGTGGCCCTGAAGGATTGGTGCCTGGCTTCCCCTACAACAGTCTCACGTGGAATAGAAGGGAGCCAGTCTGAATGCTAGACCTGGTTCTGCTGCTAGCCTCCACTGAGATGCTGAGAAGCCCCTTTCCTGGTCCAGGTCTTCATCGTCTAATCTGTGAAGTAAGAGCCTTAGGAGACGGTGTTGGTGGTCCCATTCGTTCAAGGACTTTGTGAGCTTGGCAGTCTGTGTATGCTACGGTACTATCAGAAGAGCAGCTGTTATTTATTGTCAATTATATGCCAGAAGTTTTACAAGACACTATCACTTTGATTTCAACCTTGCAACAGCCCTGTGAAATGGGCCTTATTATCCCCACTTTGTTGATGGAAACACTGAGGCTCAGAGAAGTAGTGACTGACTCATCCAAGCTCATGGTTCATGGTAGAACTAGGATCTGTGTTCTTAACCATTGCGCTAGCCTGCCACCAGGGAGGAAAGCCCTCTCTCAAAGCCACAAGCTGTAAGCAGCTCTTACACAGCTGCTCTACTTGTCCCTGGGCCAGGGCTCCCCAGCGATGTTATCGAAAAGGGCCGAAACTTCAAGATTGTCACGGAGGTGCAGCAGGACGGACAGAATTTCATCTGGTCCCAGCACTACCCGAGTGGCCACTCCATGACCAACAAGTTCACCATCGGCAAAGAATGTGACATGGAGACTGTGGGGGGCAAGAAGTTCAAGGTGAGAGGCCACTGGCTGCCATTTCCTCCTTCCCCAAGCCTCTGGCTAACTTCTTGGTCTCAAGCGTGTCCCCTGGGGCTATACCCCAAGCTGAGGCTCTGTTCTCAAGTCTAGCCTCCAGCCCCTAAGCACTTGTGTTACTTGGCAACTTAACCACTCCTGGTTTTTAATGCTACCCCCATAACAGACACTGTAACGAAATTGTTAAAAATTGTTAACATGTGCCAAGCACTTAATATATCCCAGACACCTGCTGAATACTTCACATATGTTAATGCAGTTAGGCCTACAAAGTTGCTACAATTACTATCCCATTTTACAGATGAGGGATTTAGGCTGAGCCATGGGGTTAAACAGCTTGCCCTCTTGCCCCGGTTCCACAGCATGGGTGCACATTCACACCCAGGCAGTCTGGCTTCAGAGAGCATAACCATTTTTTCATGCTGCCTTCCAACGTAGCCTAGAGATTGACAATCCTAGAATCAGACTCATGTGGGTTTGAAACCACAATCTTACATAAGAAAGAAGTAAAAGGTGACTGTCCTCATCTGACCCAGCCTGGTCCCTCAGGTCTTCCGTGCATTCTGGGTCCCCTCTCTCTATAGCCCCAGTCATGACTGTGCGTACTTTTCCCTTAGGCTGCCCCAGTGGAGAAGAAGTAGTCATAACGTTCATGTTCTGTCACTTGTGTATTTAAAAAAATTCAACCATTTCTCATGGTTGAATGAGTCAGCACATACTGATTTGCCTTATTCTTTTTAATGCTTGCATTAAAAAGTATGGAAAGCCTACCATTCATCTAACACTCCCTCGTTGATAAGATATTTAGGTTACTTACCAGTGGACAGTCCAGACTAGATATTTAGGTTGTTTACAATTACAAACGAAGCTGCACCCACATCCTTGGCTGACATCATCGTTGTCCTATCAGTGAGGATCGTAACTAACTCTGTGGCTAACAAGGTGTGCTCACCATGTGCCAGGCACCGTGCCAAGCACTTTACACATGTCATATGAAATTGCTTAGTCCTCGTAATAACTCTGAAGTAGGTACAGTTACTACCCCCACTTTAGAGGGGAGAAAACTGAGGCACAGCAAGGTTGAACGACTCGTGCTTGTTACCCGTATCTTCAGACATAGGTCATCGTATATCTATCTACAAGGCAAACAATGCCAGAGGGGGCTGCGATGGCTGTAGGTAGCCCTTCCTCCCTGGGGGGCTGGCCTGCATTTGGGGGTGTCTGCCAACTCAGGCTCAGTGTTATGCTTCCCTCCCAGGCCACCGTGCAGATGGAGGGTGGGAAGATAGTGGCAGACTTCCCTAACTATCACCAGACCTCGGAGATCGTGGGTGACAAGCTGGTGGAGGTGAGTGTCCTGCTCGTTCCTGGGATAATGATGAGAACACTCTTCTGCCTCCAGCCATGGCCCCTGAGAGCCAGGCCTCTGGGTCCTGGCTCTGTGAGCACGTCCCGTGTGCCAGGCTCTGTGCTGAGCACCCAGTGTAGGTCATCTGGTTTGATCTTCAGAGCAACCTGTTAGGTGGGGGTTCTATCTCCATCTTCCAGGTGAGGGGACTGAAGCACCGGGAGCTAAGCGGTGAGCTGGAGGGCACCTAGCTTCTATGACAGTCCTGGGAATTGACGCTTGGCAGTCTGGTTCTGCCACTGCCGGGGCACAAGTGTGGAAGCCCAGAGTTTAGGTGAAGGGGGGAGTCTGGGTGGGCCCTGCAAGGGCAGCCACCATACTGCTCCACATCCTCCAGGCCCTTCTGCTAGACCTTCTGATTTTTCAAGAGAAGCTGGAAATTTGCACTTCTTTGTGAAATCTCCAGACTATTAAACATTGGCATTGAATTAATCCTTTTAAAAAATGCAGGCAGGGCTAACACACACATCTGTGGATGGCCCCTTCCCATACTTGGTGCTCTGTAAACACAGATTGGAGGCCGTTACTTCTTCCCGGGGTTCCAGAATTTTCCCCAGGTGAAAGAAATGGATGTGAAATTAAAAGCAAAAGGCAGGCATTTCCACACTTCATTCCCCACCTTGTGATCCTATGTCTTGGGCCAGAGCTCCCTGGGGTCCAGTCTACCCTCCCCAAGGCTCTCCAGAAGGGAAGTGATGAGGGAGGTAGGGTTTGCCACCTCCTTGTTGCCCCCTTCTCCTCTCTCTTTCTCTTTCTTTCTCTCTCTCTCCCTTTTTTCTTCATCTCAAACCCAGCCTAGAGGCCCAAGAGACTCAATGACCTCTCATTATTCCCATTTTACAGACTGGCCATAGAGGTTCAGAGACAACATGTAACTTGTCCAAAGCCACACGCTAGTTTGTGCTGGAGGCAGATTCCACTGGCTGACTTCTAGACTAGGTCTCTGCCAGCTCTTCCCAGGCTGGTGGGTCTCTAATTTTTTTTTTTTAATCTAAAAATGAAAAAGATGCCCAGTGTTTTAAAAAATATATAAAAGATCAAAAGTGATTATCCATTTTTTCCTGGATGGAAACTGATCTCTTAGAGAATCTGGTAAAAGCTTTGGACACATTTTTACATGAAATGTCAGCCAGTGGGTTCTGACTCCCAGAAGCAAAGCTCCCCAAACTGTGAGGTGTGTGGGGAGAACTGAGGGCAGAGACCCAGAAGCAGGTTTGTGCCCAACAAGAGGATCTATCTTCCCAAACTGAACAAACCTGTCTCCTGATTCCTAAGGTCTCCTGACCATGGAGCCTATGTGGTGTGAGCAGTGCTCAGAGATCAGGGTGTCACATGTGTACACACACACACACACACACACGTGCATATGCATGTATGCACCAGGGCACTGGCATGCACACATACAAATGCACATGCACACAGACCAAGCCCCACAGAGAAGCTGTCTTGGTGGGCACATCTCCCATTTCCAGAGGCTGGAATCTTCCTGGACTTCTCTGTCCTCCACCAGCAGGGAGTGCCTTGGGTGGGCATCCGTCCTCCCCCTCCAGGCCACCATCAGCAACGCTTGCCATGTTCTCACCATGGCTCTAGACCAAGTCCCAGCCTCCTTCCTGCTTGCAGCTCCCCCTCTGCTCCATCCTGCTCCATGTACAAATCACACATCACTTCACACTGCTGCCCTTGACAAAACTCCATTTGCCACCTTCCCACTTCCCGTGAGAAGGCAGCCTCCTCTGTTGGGTCTCAGGACCAATTGATGATATGTATGTGCCCCACGATGTTGGGTCCCTGATGGCCTCAAGCCCAGGACACAGCACACAGTGGGCCTTCACGGAGCAGCATCCTCTCACCTGCCTCTCTCAAGAAATCTTACACTTTCTTGGGGGCAGGGACCCTATCTTCCCATTACCGAACACAGGTGCCCCATAAATGCTGTGTGTGCAGAGGCTGTGGCCTCTTGATCTTAGAGGGCTTACTTGACTCCTCTAGACTTCAGTTTTCCCATCTGTACAATGGGCACAACCCTACACCATTGTTGGGAGGATTAAATGGGATAATGCAAGGCAAGTGCCTGAAGTGGGTGAACTTCAATGAACAGACAGGTGGAAGGTTATACTACAAAGAGCCACATCAGCCCTGACATCTGTTTAGCACTTTCGCCACATTGAGTCTGCACAGTGACTTGTGTAACAAATTGGGAAACTGAAGTTCAGAGGAGTGGTGCAACTGCTCACTTCTACTCAGGGCTGGGACTGAGGCCAGTCCTCCTCCAGCTGTGCCCCATGTCACTTAGCAACCCCTGCACTGACTCCCTCTGTTCCCACTGCTTCTTTCAGATCTCCACCATCGGAGGTGTAACCTACGAGCGTGTGAGCAAGAGGCTGGCCTGAGCAAGCAGGCGGGGCTCCCAGGGGGCTATGAAGCCAGCAGTGAACGCTGGGATAAGAACAGACATTGTTTGCTCCAAACCTTTGTCTTTGTTTTTTGTTTTCTGCTGTCTGGGGACAGTTTCTAGCTCGCTGGGGGTGGGAGAGGACTCAGGATGGCTGCATAGGCCAAACCTTGGCCCTGAGACCCTGTGCAGTCTGCAACATGGCAGGGGGAGGCTTGAATGTGGACTGCAATACTCCTGACCCCCCTGGAAGTAGCCAAAGGTGGTGTTCAAGAAGCACGGTGGGCACACTTCCATGTGCCCTCACCCTACCTTGCCACCCACCTTTCTGTGGGTAGGGAGACAGGGCTCCTTTAGACAGATAGATGTCACCTGGGAAAGGTAACACACAGACTCTCACAGGGGCCACAGGGCAGGTGTGTCAGACGGTGGGTAGGAGTAGGTGTGGCACTTCCAGGAAAGGGCCGTGGACCTAGGCTCCAAGGCTGGCAGACAAAGGAGGGACACACCAGGGCTTAGCCAGGAAGGTGTTTTGGCATTGCCATGGCTCTGCTGTTAATTGGCCGTGGAGGCATCCTTCTGGGCCTGTTTACCTAGTGGCACAAAGGGGGACCAGAAGGACCAATGAGGGCTGAGGAGAAATCAGAGAGTATGAGATGGCCAAGGGGCCATGGGAGGGGCAAGAGGGACTAGAAGGGGCTGGGATGTCCTGGTTTGCACAGTGATGCCCTGGAAAAACTGCAAGGGGCTTTGGCTGGCTGGGAAATGTGGTCAGAAGGGTCATTCTGACCTCCTGGTGGGTGCCTGGAGCCCAGCCCAGGATTCTGAGGCAGCATCTGGGTCATCTCTGCCTGATTTTGCATCTGTCTAGAGCATGGGAGTGGAGGACTGGGGTCGGCTTGCCTCCTGGCTAGATAATCCCTAACACAGAGCACAGAACGGACCCTTTTCCATTCTCCTCTCCCCTTGGCAGTGTTCCTCACCTTGACTTCTTACCCCATATTTTTCTGTATGACAATTCACTTATTTTTGCTACAATAGAAACTTTACATCACTTCTATATATGGAAAGCCAACATCATTTGTCATGAACAGATGAAAACTATCAAAAAAGCCAAAGCTGAACAACAGTGAGATCCTGTTGCCAGCCCAAAGCCCTGAACCTATGGCCTCCCTCTGTGAAGAGAGATATGTAGCAGACACAACAGCATCAAGCGGGCAATGTTTTCCTTGACTAATCAGAATTACTGCAAGGCTACTAAAAAGAGAACATACTCACTATGAGAGCCGATTATCTAAATTATCTAGAATGTGCATGCAAGTCCCAGATATGGGGCATTAGAAATAAGGTTTGCTCAAAGCCTTACACAGGGTCCGGCACACAGCAGGTGCTTCATAAGTGTCACCTGACACATGGCCCTTCCAGTCCGTGTAATGTACAACCTTTCACTGTCATGGGCCATCCTCAGTCTAGACAGATGGCATGGCCCAGCTTACTGGCAGCTCCCTCCTGCCTCCTCCCACATTCTGCCCTGAAACTTGTTTATCTTCCCAAGAACAGCATTCAGCCTCCCCCACCCCCCACCAAGCCAGGACCCCTTGCATTCCATCGTTTTGCCAAGACTTATTGCTAATTAAGTGAACTAGGTAAGCATTAAATTAAACTAGCAGTGTTGCTGTTTCCCCTCCAGACTGAATAATTACTCATAATGAGCTTGGATAATAAGTCTCTAAATAACAGACAGTTAGCCATAATTAGGCTGAAAATTGAGAGATTGAGAGAAAGCGAGAGGAGGAGGAAGGGAGATGAGAGAGGATAGAAGAGAAAAGAAGAGAGAGGGGGCAGGGGGAGAGGGAGGCAGGGAGAGGGAGGAGGAGGAGAAGGGAGAGGAGAGAGAGTGAGTCTGTCTTTAGATTGGTAACTGATTCAAGGACAAATTCAAATTGTTAGCAGGAGAGAAATTCTTAAGCCAGTGTCATTATAGATTCACAGACTTAGAATAGCAGGACCTCAGAGCCCAACTAGTTTAAGCTCTGTATTTCACAGATAGGGAAACAGACTCAGAGAGGGGAAGCCATTTGCCCAAGGTCACACAGCAGAGAGTGAGTCTCTGAGGAGAATGTGGGGTTGGGCGTCGCCAGCTGATGGAGGCTATGGCTTCTCAGGCCAGCTTTGGAGGGTAAACGGAGTGAGGTGTGCTGGAGCAAAGCATCCATTTTGCTGGCATCTCAGCAAGGAGGCTTCCTCAGCCAGTAGGAGGGACATTGGTTAAGAGCTTTAGCGCTGGAGACACGTTGCCAGGGTTTGAATCTCTCCTCTACCACTTAGAAGCTGTGTCACCTTGGGCTAAGTTCATCCATTCCTCTGAATCTGTTTCCTCACCTGAAAATGGGGATAATAATGTACTTAGCTCATACAGCTGACATGCTACAAGCATTTGCTACAAGCAAATATTAGCTGCTGCCACCGTGACCACCATCACCTCCATCATCACCACTGTCATTCTCAACCAGTGTGATGAAAGGGCTAGCTGCCTCCTTCACTAACTCAAGGCACGTGGGCAAGCTGCTGGATTTATGTGTCTTATCTTGTCCATGTGTAAAATAGGCCCCTAAGACCTCCCCTTCCTTCACAGGGGAGTTGCAAGGATAAAGTGTAAAAACCCATGTTCATTGGCTTCCAGAAAGAGAAGCCTCTATCATTTTCCTGCACTGGTTGAGATGCTATAGTTTGAGATGCTGTTTGAGGCCCCTCCACAGGCCTCAGTTCTGCTGCCCTTTACCCCAGGCATGACTTTCATCCTGACCCTTGGGAGTCATCTCTTTCACTCTGCCAGGGCAATGGTCTCCCTCCACCAAACTCATCTGGTGGAACAGGAACTTTCAAAAGCATCTTTAAATTTGTATTTATTTCTGAGAGAGAGAGCCAGTGAGTGAGCGGGGAAGGAACACAGAGAGAGAGAGACACAGAATCCGAAGCAGGCTCCAGGCTCTGAACTGTCAACACACAGCCTGATGCGGGGCTCGAACTCACACACCGTGAGATCATGACTTGAGCTGAAGTCGGACGCTTAACCGATTCAGCCACCTAGGCGCCCCTCGAGAGAAGTTTTTAAGACCACCACTAGGTGGCGCTCCACCACCCAGCTGCTGCCCTGCGATCACGAAAGTGTGAGTGTATGTTGCCGGTTGGGGCAAGGGGTGGGCAGTGAGATCCTGAGTGATTGGGCTTTTGTGGCCGTGTGTATGTGTCATCTAGGGGTGACATGGCGTTGGAGGTCACATGGGCTCCTCAAGCATTTCTAAATGTGAAACCCATTTCTACCACTCACCCATATTGAGACCTTGAGCCTTCCTCAGCCCCAGTATCGTCATCTGGAAAATGGTGATAATAATATTAGCTCTGGGTGATGCTGTGAGGACAAAAAAAGAATAGGGGGAGTAAGAGAGCATGAGGAAAGTGTCAAGTACAGGCCTTGGAACATAGTAAGTGCTCACCAAACAGCTATTAAGGGACTCTCTTGGTGGTTCTACTGGGAGAATGGGCACACACAGGGTCAGAGCACTTACAGCGGGGAGAAGCGTGCAAACCTGGCTGTGCATGAGCATCTCCTGAGGGTCCTGGTGAGAGGATAGCGCAGGCTGCACCCCAGACCTGGAGAACTGTCACTGTGAAGTGCTCCCCAGCCAGGCATAACTTTGGAGACTGACTACTCCAGTCCCAATCCTCCTTTTGCAGAAGGCATGACCTCCTGTGTATCCTGTCCCTTGTATCCCGGGCAAGGGCAGCAGCCTGAAACACTGGTCAGAACTGGCCCAGTTCTTCCTTAGAAGTTAGAGCTTGGTTGGAAGAAGTGAAGCTCAGAGACTCACCTGCATCCCCAAAGAAGGGAGAGGCCGACTTATTCACATTCTTTCTCACAGAACTCACTGTTGAATAACGATACCATATATTCCATGTTTTGTTATCATAAATCTGAAATGTAGTCCAAGCTGATACCCTTCCCACCTTATAAATGAGGAGACAGAAGTCAGAGTGGAGAGGTGGCTTTTTCCAAGGTCATCTAGCTAAGAGCAGACAAACTCAGACCTCCTGGCCTAATGTTCTGGTCTATATACCAGAAGTAGCATGCTTCCAGCCCAAGAACTACTCTAACTTACGATGTGTTTTATTGGTCTTCTGTTGTGTTAATAATTTTTTTAATTTAATTTTTAAATTAAATGAAAAGTTAATAGGTTTCCTAGAGGTTCCTGAAGGTTCCGCAATGTGGAGCTTACACCCTTGAAAGGCAATAATTGACCAGAACGGAGTAGGAGCCATATCCTCTAGGGAGACACTGGTTTCAACACAGTACTGACCACATCACACCCTCTCAATCACCCAGCTGGATTCACTATGTTACCTGCCTGGTCCTGGCGGGCATCTGGACTTGAGACTCCTGCAAAATGCTATGGCCTTTCTGCTGAAATTCAAGTCACAAAAGTCTTCCCTGAGGAACAAAAAATGAGGTGAATGAGGGCTATTAGATTCTTTCCTAGGCACTTAGGGCCAGGGATTGCCAGAGCCAGCCCAGAGACAGGTTAGGTTCCTCCCCGGGGGATGCTCTGGGAAAGCCCCAAGCCTGCTCCCACCTTCACAGATGGGGTTCAGGGAACTCCTCCCAAATCAGAGCCTGCTGGGGACAGACAGATGGAGCCATAAATCACATTACTCATGGTAGATGTGCAAGAAGCTGTTTCTATATCTCTGTTTGCTGGTGAGCACACTCTGAGAAGGCCTGCCACCCAGTACATCAGGAGCATGGACGCCTGGCAACTCTTATGAATCCATATCCATTATTCTGTCATGTCTTCCCCACCAGGTGAGTGAGATGGCCCGCTGGGACAGTCATGCTACCTTTCACTCATCCAAAACCCTTGACTGAGGTACTACAAGGCAGCAGGGCAGATTCAGACTGCCTGGGTTTGAATTGTGTCTCCTTCCTTCCCCATTGCTGTCCTCAGGCAAATAACCCGTCTCCCCATTCTCTGATCTGTAAAATATAGCCAATAACAGTTCCTACCTTGTAGGGTTACTAAGATGGTTACCAAAAATATGAGCAAATGCCTTAGTATAGCACTTTATACATACATAGTAAATGCTCAATAAATGTCAGCTGCTATGATTACTGCCACCACTACCAGGTGATAATATTCTTTATATTCTACTGGGGGGAAAGTAGCTTAGGGCACAGCCATCAAACCAAGTTCACAAACTAAAAAGATCATTTCAAATGGCTTGAACAGCTATGGAGAAAAGGAAGAGTAATGAGTGACTAGGGTTGTTACAGAGACCTCTTTGGGAGATGACACGGGAGTTGAGGTTTCTTAACCTTGTACTGTTGTTGTTTGGGACTCGACAGTTCTTATTGTGGAGGCTTTCCTGGGCTGTGGGATGTTGAGCAGCATCCCTGCCCTCTATCCACTGGCCCCCAGCCACCACAGTGGGGACAACCAAATATGTCTCCAGGCATTGCCAAATGTCCTCAAGGGGGCAAAAGTGAGCTCTGCTGAGAATCACTGATCTAAAGGATTAAGGGAGAAGAGTATTCTATTCACATGACACAACAGATGGCTTTGGAGAGATGGACTCTAAACCCAGAGGGCAGTGGAACCTTGACTGGCACTAATCCAGGCACTGGTGATGTTAAACCTGAAGGGAAGCCGGTTCTCCTAGGAAAATGGATCTGCATGTCCAAATCTTTCACACAGAAATACTGCATAAAACACAGACAACTAAATATGGAACAAAGTCTAGGTCTGGAACTCAGATGGTGCAGAAATTCAGCCGGGGATGCGGTTTCCTTACTCTCTTTTGGGCCCACAATCCAGGGTCTGCACATTCAGTCCTTTATTGGAACTTCAAAGAAAACCTGCATCTGAATCCCTGGGAAGCCAGCTAAAAACGCAGATTCTCAGGCCCCACTCCTCTTGGAGATTTCAGGTCATTCTGCAGCTTGCTCACGTTTGAAAATCTCTGGACTGAACTAGATGTCAGCCCTGGCAGGGCCTTTAAAGCCACCTCTATGCTTTTCTTTTTGTTTGTTTTTATTTTGAGAGCGAGATAGTACAAGTGGGGGAGGGGGAGGGAGAGAGAGAGAGAGAGAGAGAGAGAGAGAGAGAGAGAAGAGAAGAGAAGAGAATCCTAGGCAGGCTCCTCACTGTCAGCACAAAGCCCAGTGTGGGGCTTGAACTCACGAACCGTGAGATCATGATCTGAGTCGAAATCAAGAGTCAGATGCTCAACCGACTGAGCCACCCAGGCACCTCAATCATCTCTGTGTTTTTCAAGCTTTCCGAACTACTGCCCAGCATGGGAACTTAGGAAATCTAACACAGAACACCCATGTGTGGGAGAGGTACAAGCGGATCCCTCTGGTTGAAGAAAGGCAGGGGCCCAGGGCCTCTGTGGCTCAGTTTCCCTCTAGTGCTCGAAAACCACCCATCAACTCAACCATCTCTATGGTAACAGGTGGAGAACCTGAAGCCTAAAGACAGAGGCACAGTAAAGTGGGTATTCTTGGTAAACCCAGAATTTGCCTTATTGTCGAGTCCCCGACACCTAGACTAGCTTCCTGCCTTGCCTGACTTGATCATGGCAGATGGAGAGTACTGCCCCCAGCCCAGCCCTGCCTGCCCACACACACGGTTCCCAAACACCTCCTGGGGCTGGACGTCAGCTTCATGCCCTGGGCAGCTCTCCCCACACCTCCCCTTCCTAACTAAAGGCATCCGTGCTTAGTGAGAACCACTCAGCTCCACACGGACACCAGATCTCCAGGATGGCTCTCCTGCAGGAACCTGGGTGGGTAGAGGGCAGGGCTCTCTTCCTGTCAGAAAAGAGTCTGACACTCTCCATAATTGCAGATATATAGTCCATCCATTCTATGATACACATATTTTTACGTGTTAACGTTCCTGAAATAAGAGTACACTATTTAATCAGCAGTATCTTAAACACTATGTCATGGCTTAGTTGGTGAGTTTTTCTTGAATTCTCTCACTGGTGCATAAAATAATGGTACATCTTAAAGTAGACCTTGTGTTTGGCTTTGACATGCTTTATGTTGCTTAATCCTCATGAGAACCCTGTGAGGCAAGTGTTCTCACCCCCATTTTAATAGGTGAGAAGACTAAGGCTCAGAACAGTTGAGTCAACTCCCTCCGGACAGCTAGTAAGTGGTTGTGGTGAATTTTACGTGGTAGCTTGGCTAGGCTATGGTGTGTGGCAGTTCAGACACTAATCTAGATGTTGCTGGGAAGGCATTTTGTAGATGTGATTAACATTTAACAATCAGTAGGCCTTAAGTAAAGGAGACTCCTCTCCACGTGGGTGGGCCTCATCCAGCCAGGTGAAGGCTGTTAAGAGCAAAAAACAGGTTTCCTGGAGAAGGAATTCTGCTTCAGAGACTGTAACAGAAATCCTGAGTTTCTGGCTTGCCCTACAGATTTTGGACTCAACTGAAACATCCACTCTTACCTGAATTTCCAGCCTGCTGGCCTGCCCTACAAATTCCTAACTTGTCAGCCCCCACTGTGTGAGCCAATTCCTTAAAATAAATCTCTCTGGGGTGCCTGGGTAGCTCAGTCGGATATACATCCAAATCTTGATTTCGGCTCAGGTCATGATCTCGCAGTTTGAGGGTTTGAACCCCGTGTTGAGCTCTGTGCTGACAGTATGGAGCCTGCTTGGGATTCTTTCTCGTTTGCTCTCTCTCTGCCATTTCCCGGCTCATGCACGCACGTGCCCGTTCTCTCTCAAAAATAAATAAACATTAAAACATAGCAAATAAATAAATCTCTCAGATATGATGGGCTGCTTCTCTGGGGAACCCTGACTACTAGCGGTAGGGCAGGGGTGTTAAGCTCTACTCCGGGTGTCCCCAGAGAGGCCCAGCTCCACCGGAGCCAGTCTTGTAGAGCCCACCCCCCCACAGCCTCTCGGCGGGAGCGGAGACACCGACAGGGCTGGCTGAGAGTCGAAGGCCAGGAAAAGAACGGAGACCAGGAGCAGGTGATCTGTTTATTGCAAGACGCCTTCTTCTGCGTGCTGGGCTGGCTGTGAGGCTCTACTGGGGGGTCCTTCACAAGCCCCAGTCCCAGGCCAGACAGACACAACAACTTGGAATCCAAACCAGTCTCATATAAATAGAAGGAGGTTGGCAAAGGAAAAAGAGAAAAGCAACAAACAAACGCGTAGTCTTCCCACACTCATGTGACACAGCAGCACCGGTGCCTTATTCGCGTTACCTCTTCTTATTCTGCTTCCACACCGAAGCCTTCATCTGCTCTGAAAATCACCTTCGGATCCAATTCAGCAGCACATGGCCGCCTTCCTGATAGTCCCCGAGCCAGTCTCCTGCACTGACGGGCAAATAAGCCAAGAAAACCAAAATGGGTTCTTCTTAAAACAAACAAAAAAAATGTCTCCGTTGTTCTTTACACCTCCCAGTTCTGATGCGTGAACAGTGTATCCCCCCGACTCGGAACAAACCAAAAAAACACAACTAGCACAAGCCATGAGTCAGAATAAAAACATATTGCACATGGTTATGAGAGTCTTCCTGAGGGCCCTCTTGCTGTAGGTGCCCAAACACTGGCTTTCGATCCAACCAATTGCTTGCCTGTATTTATGATATACACCCCTGTCCATGCCCCGCTCCCTGACTCCAGCTGGCACGAAGCAAACATTCCACATTATTAGCCTTCCCTATTAGCCAAACTCACACACCGTAAGCACCTGGTGGAGTGGGGTTAGGGTCGTTGGTTGTAAACCTCTGTCTACCTTTCAACCACCTTCTCCTCTGGGTGGCTGTCAAAGTTCTACAGGTGAACACAGCATCCAAGATGTGGAATCTTCTTGAACTGAGAGCCTGGGGAGTTGCTCTCCCCAACCACCTGCTTGTTGTTACAAACTGGGTCCGAACCTACAGCCCTTGCATGGGACAGGCAGTGTGGCGATCAACATTTTTTCTCTCCTAAGGAATTTTCAAGTATCGTAAAATCCCTGATACACTATGTAAACAAGATATCTTACTGAACAGAAAGCTAGGTCACTTCAGGAAGCAGCAGCATGTGAGATATCTAAAAGGCCTAATAAGGTTTTAGGTCCGACAACAAAGGCAAGACAGCCGCCCGCCATGCCTCAGAAGGTCGACGCTTAGGCATACACACACACACAGCTCTTCTGTATGGAGGCAGGGAAAGAGCACCCAATGCGGCACCTGCTGGGGTCCTGAGGATACATCATGCAGTCCCCTTCTTTTTCAGTGTAGCTGCCACTGGCGAGAAGTAAAGAAGTCTTTGATGCTAAAAACCAAACATGCTCATGGACTGGCAGTCTGCATTCAGTTTCCAGTCTCCTGGCCTCTCACCAAGTCTTTCTCAATTCAGGGGCTCCCTCCTCCAGAGGGTGGTGGCCGAGCCATCCCCCTGCACCCCAGCTACATATGTGGAAGACGCTTTCCAGAGGAATGCTCTCGGGGGAGGTTGTCATGGACTGTTTTGCTGGGGGTCAGCTTTATTTAAAAAGAACATGAACCCTCTCCGTTCAAGGGTAACAATGAGGCTCTGTGGGGATGGCCTCCCCACTGCCTCACTCCGCTGAGCTCCCCTCACCTGTGTCCTCGTCCTCTGCCCAGGTGGGTCTCCAAGGGCTCCCTGTGTGGCCCAAAGGTGCCCTATCTGTCGAAACAGCCCGTGGGGAACGCGTGGCTTCCGCTGAAGTAGCTGCTTCCATAGGTGGCGGTGAGGCAGTGCCTGGGCTCAGCTGCGATGGCCATCTGCATGCTGAGGGGCGTGGGGAGGGACACGGGACACACGTCCAGGGGCTGGAGGGTGGGGTACAGGGCATGGAGGGAGGAGCCAGAGCCCCCTGAGAGCAGGCTCCCAGAGCGATGAGCCTGCAGCGAGTCCCGATAGGCCAAGCATAGGTCCTGCACGGGGGTCTGAAATGGCGCCAGGGCTGGTGTCGTCGGCTGGCTCAGGGTGGGGTAGGTGGGCGGCTGGAACAGCATCTGGGTGGTGGCAGGGGGTGTGCCAGGCACCATTGCCAAGGCCTGGCTCTTGACCGCAACAGCATCCTTGAAGACATTGTCATAAGCTCTGAAAGGAAAGGACCCGGGTAAGACTTGAGGTCCGAGGCCACAGCAGCAGACACCTGAGTGTGCCCCTCCCTCCCTTGCTAAGTGGGATTCGAGATCTGTGTGCTGTGAGCTCAGGGTGGTACCCAGCCCACACCCACTGCCTGTAGCACTGCCTCCCCTGTCCTCTGACTAAACTCAGGCCTCACACCTACACCCGGATCTGCCTCCTACAGAAAACCCCTTCTGACCCCAGACTCTAGCCTAGCTGTCCCCCAAAGCCTCTGTACTGCCCTATCTCGGCGATCAACCACCCAGATGATAACTTCTGTATTACCACCTAGTCCCTGGTGTCGAGCACGAGCTCCAGGGGGAGGGGGCCCTCTGCTCTTGCTCATCACTGCATCCCCGGCATCTGGCACAGGGCCTGGCACTTAGATGAGCACCTCTGCCTTCAAGGCACCTGCAAACAGATCCCAAGCAAGCTGCCCCTGGGGTCTAAGTTTCACCTTCTGGAAAGGGAACCAACAGGTTTATTTCCATAAAAAAAAAAAAAAAAAGCTTCCCATAAAGCTTTTTGAAATAACAAATCTATTAGAGGCTCAGGTAAGACAGGAGCAAAGGGAGGCTGCAGATCTGAGAAGGGGATCATCCCAGAGCCACAACCATGGTGAAGAGGCAGGGCTGGTGGCCAAGAATCTGGGGGCACCTATCTGCACTCAGACCAGACCATATGCTCTGTTTCTGGGCACCTTCTACAAGCAAAGATTTTAAAACAAGGCCCAGAGAGCAGGGCAGACAGTTCACACAGGGATGAGACAAAGGCAGCTACTAGCACAGTTTCCCATATCAGGAGGCTGAGAGGCAGCTCTCCAGGGGCCTGGCCCCATGGTCAGTAGGGCCAGCATCCAGAAGATGCTGCCATATGCTGGGGGGAAGAGGGATGGGCAGCAGCCAGGCTGGGGTTCTCTGTCCTGTCTCCTCCTTGTGGTCACCAGTGAACACCTGCACCTTCAATATCAGTTTCAGGGTGTTGGGTCTGTGCTGCCTCTTTGTACCCTCTCTGATACACTGAACATGTCCTCACCAAGCTTCCCAGGGACCCTTGCGAGGAGGCCATGGCCTCTTATATAGCTGGCTAAGAGGTCAGCTTTGTGGCCACATCTGATCAAAGTAGGTGATTATAAGTCTCTCAGTGTAATCACCCATAAGACTGACTGGCACACGGGGATTCAGAGCAAACAGCCCAGACACTCAGAAGGGTGTGTCCATCACCTTCTCTTCTCCCCACCTCCTTGACCTTAAAATCACAAATTCAAAGCTACCCAAAATAGGAAGGACCAACTCTGTAAACCTCATTCTATCAGGAGTCACAATGGCCTACTTCCTGTGAGACACTTGCTCGGGGAACTACCCTAACCCTCTGACTTTGAGAGATCGCCTGAGGTGGGTCTCCAGAGCAAGTGCCTCTATTATTTTGGAAACAAAGAAAGATCAGGGATGGAACTTACACCAGCAGGATTTCAATGCATGTGCTGAGATGTTCCAGAGAGTAATTTGAGATCCTCTGTAGGTCTCTGGTCCAGTAGGGGGAAAGCTGAAGGCAAATCCTGGAGGCCCCAACGCAGGCTGCGGCCACCACAGAAGGCTGGAATTTGTAGAAAATATGATCTGAAAGAGAATCACAGAAGTCGGCTTCATAGAGCCTCACTCTGGAGTCCCAGTGGCCCTCCTTCCTGCCTTGTGCTTCCTGAGAACTGGCAGACAAGTAATTAGGTTCAAGGCTGTTCATTGCTGCATACACACACAAGATGAAAAATTAGAGAGTATGAAGTTCCATTCCTGAATCTTAAACACCTTGGCTCTCGGTCTGGGATTTCTGGTGTCAGCCTAGAGTAATGATTTTTCAAAACTTCGCCCTAACTTCTGGGGGGCTGCGAGGGGCTTGCTGATGGGCTACAAAGAGAACCACAAAACATGTGTTTCTTCTTTGGCTGTTAGTGGCGAATGACACAGCATTTCAAAAGCTTCTGTTTTGGGGCATGACTACGGGCTACTTGTTGATGGTAACAAAGCCTGGCTTACAGTGAGCACCCAATAAAAATTTGTTGAATGAATAAATGGTCACAAATATTTGATATACATAACTAAAACCAGCACCTGACTTAGTTTATGGAGGAATCTTCTCCCACCCTCAGCTTTTCTGACATATGATTGGCAAATAAAAAAACTATGCACATTTAAGGCGTACAACATGATCTTTTGGTATATGTATATGCTGTGAAATGAATCTTAATGTCCTACTAAGATATCTGGCAACATGGCAAAGTCAGGCACTACTTATGTGCAAAGGCAAACTGTTCAAATTTCCACTCTTTGTGTGAATGACACTGGTTATTTGTGCATTATCATTCTGTCTTACATTGTTTATGATTTTTGATGACTTCCACATTTGCCTGTGAAAGTCTGAGTCAAGGCAGGTGGCATTACAGTTACAGGCACAGTTACAGAGTCAGACGCCTCAGATTCAAATCTTAGCAATGACCTTGGGTAAGTTACTTCACCTCTTGAGCATCAGTTGAGGAAACGGATTGGTAAAACAGGAATAACAGAAGTGATTTTCATGTGGAGTCATTGTGAAATTCAATGACATAATATACACAAAGCACTAAAATAAGGTGCCTGTCAATGGTACATGCTCAATTAATGCCTGATATTGTAATTGTTTATATTGGTTTTTAAAATTTTTTTTTAATGTTTTTATTTTATTTTTGAGAGAGAGAGAGACACACGGTGAGAGCAGGGGAGGGGCAGAGATGGAGACAGAACCTGAAACAGGCTCCAGACTCTGAGCTGTCAGTGCAGAACCCGACATGGGGCTTGAACTCACAGACTGCAAGACCATGCCCTGAGCCAAAGTCAGGCGCCCAACCAAGTGAGCCACCCAGGTGCCCCTGTAACTGTTTACATTGTTACTTGGGACCATTTTGGTTTGTGGTGGGTTATTCGGTATTGTATCAACAGTATTTCTGACCTGGTATTTTACCTAGTACCTAGATATTAAGACAATGGGAAGACTGGGATTCACATGAGGTCCCCAAACAGGGTAACTTTATTGCTGAACTTTATTACTAAAACATACCCCCTCCCTCACCCTATCTGTACGACGACTGCTCTTCCAAAATGACCTACTTGCAAATCTGTCCCATTTGGATCACTTGGAATGTTCCAGGTTACTGTAAGAAAAACTACCAGGTGATCAGTAAGTTTGTAGGGTGCCGGCTGCCTGTATGTATATCAGCTGCTTTATTTCTCCTTTACATGGTGTTCGCAGTACTTTGGGAGAATCCTAGCTCCTTCTCTGTGTATCCCCTGAGAAGTGGGAGTGATCTGGGTGGATGGGCCCCGGTCAGCAAGGACTCCCTGGGTGGACACGCCTCTCAGATCCCGGCCTCTCTGTGGGTGGGGAAGGGGCTAACGGGTCCCGACGTCGGGCCGCACCTTGCAGGGTAACCTCTAGGAAGTAGTGGGCATACTCCTTGAGGCACTCTTTGGTCTTGCGGGGGCAGGTGGCAGGCCAGCTGTGGCAGTGCCGGTCCTTCTGGCTGATGGAGGCCGAGAGGTAGTAGTCCAGAAAGTGGGCGGGTGTGGGCAGGCAGAGGTTCCAGCTGAAGGCTTCCAGGAGCAGCAGCTCTGTGCTGAGCAGCTCCTTCTTGGTGAGGGTGAAGTTCTGGCCGTTCAGGACCCTCGTACTGTTTATCTGCTCCAGCTTGGGCACGTGGTCTTCCCTGTCCTCGAACTTACCTGCAGGAGAAGCAGACGTTACTGGAAGACAGCACTTGCCTGCACCCAGGAAGCAAAGGCCCACCTCACGGTGCCTGGACAGTGCTGGCACAGAGAGCCAAAAGGCCCCACTGCCAAGCGACTAAAAGCACACATTTTGGATCTGCCAACCCTGTGCTTAAATCCCCAAGTCATCACGTCCAGCTGTGTGATTGTGCACAGGTGATTGTGCACAGAGGCCTTTCTATGCCTCAGTTCCTTCATCTATAAAATGGAACCTAAGGGTTTTGTCAGATACAACGAGAAAATGTACACCACATGTTCAGACCAGCACGTGGAACAAAGAAGGCACTCCACGGCAGTTAGAAACAGCAGTGAGGGCCTGGAGGATGAGGGAGCCCTCTCTCCATTCCTGCCTGGTCCTCACTAACACAATGTCAGGACTGGTCACGGGGTCAGACAGCCACAGTCAGAATGACCTTGCAAATTTGATCCTGTCCCCCCACATGTAGAAAAGCCCCTCAATGGCTCTCCACTGTCCTCAGTACTGGGTTCAAACCCTGTCAATAGCTTTTCAGCTTGGATTCCCTCAGAAACAGTTTGCTTAGGAGGTGAGCCTAGGAAAGACTGGTAAGTGGGAGAAGACAGGAAAGGGAGGAAAGCCAGAAAGGGAACATGATCTTGAAGTTATCCGTACCCCTGTGTTCACTGCAGCATTAATTACAATAGCCAAGACTGAGAAACAACCTGAGTATCCACTGATGGACAGAGAAAACGCGGTATTTATGTACAATAGAATAATATTCAGCCATGCAAAGAAGGAAATCCTGCCATTTGCGACAACATGGATAAACCTTGAGGGCATTATGCTAAGTGAAATAAATCAGGCAGAGAAAGACAAATACTGCATGGTCTCACTTACATGCAGAATCTGAAAAAGCCAAACTCAAAGGTACAAAGAACTGACTGGTGACTACCAGAGGCAGGGATGGCGGAAACTTGTGAAGGGGGTCAAAAGGTACAAACTTCCAGCTATAAATTGGCCCCAGGGATGTAAGGTACAGTATGGTGACTAGTTAACAATGCTGTACTGTGTATTTGACAGCTGCTAAGAGAGATCTTAAAAGTTCTTATCATTAGAAAAACATTTGTAACTGTGTGAGATGATGGATGTCAACTAAACTTACATGCGTACAATAGGTACATATATCAAATCATTTTTATACACTTGAAAACTAATATGACATTATGTGTCAATTATATCTTAATGCAACTGGGGTGGGGGTAACACTATGGACTTCTGAGGTGAGGCTTTAAAGAGGCCATGCAACTCCCACCTTCTTCCTCCCTTGGAGTGCCATGCTGAGACCATCATGTAAGGAAGCAAGCCTAGCCTGCTGGGGGTGGAGAGGCCACAAGAACAGAGGAACCCAGGTGATAGCCAGCGCCAACTCTCAGACATGAGAACGAGACCATCCAGGACCTTCTAGCCCAGCCCCTCCAGCGCTGTTTGAATGAGCATAGGTGAAACCAGCAGAGGAAACCCCATGCAACCCACATTGCTGTTTTTTTTTTTTTTGTTTTGTTTTTTAGTGTTTATTTATTTTTAAGAGAGAAAGAGGAGGGAGGAGCAGAGAGACAGAGGGTGAGAGAGAATCCCAAGCAGGCTTCGGGCTCTGAGCTGGAGCCCCTCCGACGTGGGGCTCGAACTCACAAACCAGGAGATCATGCCCTAAGCTGAAGGCTGGTTGCTTATCCGACTGGGCCACTCAGGCTTCCCACATATCACTGTTGTTTAAATCACCAAGTTTAGGGATGATTTGTTTGGCAGGAATAGATAACTGGGATATACTCCTATCCGTGGGCAGTGGCAAAAAGATGTGAAACCCCACAAACAGGCACGTCACACGGCTCAGAAGGTTCCTCTGAAGGAACAATGAGTAAATACCGGAAGATCCTGGAAATAAATGCCATGAAATAAAGCCACATGGAGTTAGATACAAACAAAAATTAAACACGAGTCTTGAGTTATCCTCAAGGGTCAAGGGAACTGAGGTATTTACAGAACAATCCCCAGCGGTCACCAGTGGTGGAGAGCTCCAGTGGCAGCTCCCACTGGGGAAAGCTCTGCAGGTGGGGCGGCTGCAGGCCCCCCAGCCTAAACCCACCTCTGCAGAAACCACGCACACCTGGCTGAGGCCTCTGTCACTGCACTCTCCGAAAGTCCCGTGCCCCCCTTCCTCATGAGCCTTCATCTACCCAGCCTGGATCACCCTTCCCCTTTCCCTGTTCACTCTGCCAACCTCTCCCCACCCTTCACCCTTGAAAGCCTTCCCCGACCACTGTCCTTGTTCTGGCCAAGCCCCACATCACATGGTGATCCCTGAGGCCTGGCTTTGGTGTGGTCGCCCGTAGCCTCCGAGCCCAGCCTAAGCAGGGGCAGAACACTGCTGAGTGAGTGTTGGAAGAGGCGGTGGGGTGGCCCAGCTGAGCTCAGAGAGCATGCAACAAAGGGTCCGCACACCTGTGCACAACTGTGAGTACCCCGTGACCCAGTTCTCACCAGACTTTCATGCTTCTTAGTAGAGATGAGGAAGTAGCCGCTTCAGGCTGCCTTACAGCAGATACAACACATTTCTCAGGAAGGCCTCAAAAAATGTCACCAAGAGGGGCACCTGGGTAGCTCAGTCGGTTAAGTGTCTGACTTTGGCTCAGGTCACGATCTCACAGTTTGGGAGCTGGAGCCCCGTGTCAGGCTCTGTACTGACAGCTCAGAGCCTGGAGACGGCTTCAGAGTCTGTTTCTCCCTCTCTCTGCCCCTCCCCCACTCATGCTCTGTCTCTCTCTCTCAACAAACAAACAAACAAAATGTCAAAAAAAGTGTCACCAAGAAACGAAACATTGGACTCTGGGAAGCCAGTGTCTCTATTTTCTCTGTAAGCTTTAAAAGAGTCCACTAAGTGGGCAAAGTTGGTGTGACGTGAGGCTCTGGTCTTTGATGGGCAGGAACTGAGCAAGTAGAAATATACAAAGCAGCAAAGAGTGGAGACTGATGGCTGACCGGCTCCTATGCAGCTTACAGCCACCCCAGAGCCTCGGTTGCCGGAGCCCTTATCCAGCAGGGCCTAAGCCTGGCATAGCACCGCCTCCACAGCTCACACCTTCCCTGGTCTTGCACACCTGGGCAACTCAGGCAGGACAGGCAAGATCAATGCTGTCCAAGGAGGGAGAGCCTCCTGTATGGCTGGAAATCCTGGGGTGCGGCTGGCTGACCAGGCCTCTCCAGCCCCCACACCCTCCCTAAATGCAGGACCTCTCCTCCGCCTGGGAGTGCTCATCCCTTCACTCACCTTCCTGTGTGTCCTTCAGCGCTCAGTTCAGAGGCCACTGGCTGTCATTAAGGTACTTCTTATGCTCAGATTGCTTAATATCAAGTATTGATATTAATGGCTAGCACCTGACCAATAGGTCATTAATGGGCCTAAGCCCATGAGGACAGGAACCGTGTCTGACCCATTTGCAGCTGTGCCCCCAGGTCCCAGCACGGTGCCTGACACAGAGTAGCTGCCCAATGAATATTCGTTCAAAGAATGAATGGTATTCTCTCTCGTTTTGTTTTGTTTTTTGAGCAGGGGAGGGGGCGAAGTGGAAGAGAGAGAGAGAGAGAGAGAGAGAGAGAATCTTTTTCTTTAAGTTTATTTATTTTGAGAGAGTGAGAGAGGGGCAGAGAGAGAGGGGGAGAGACAGAATTGCAGGCAGGCTCGGTGCCGTCAGTGCAGAGCCCATTGTGGGGCTTGAACCCCACGAATCTGAGATCATGACCCAAGCCAAAACCAAGAGTAGGATGCTTAACTGACTGAGCCACCCAGGCGCCCTGTGAGGGGGGAGAGAGGGAGGGAGGTTAGGCTCCACATTCAGCACAGAGCCCGAGGTGGGACTAGATCTCATGACAATGAGATCATGACCTGGGCTGAAATCAAGAGTCAGACTCTTAACCAATTGACCCACCTAGGTGCCCAGGTACTCTGTTGATAGTTGAATTTAGGGCCATTTAAATTGTTCTCAGATTATCTGTATTCCCTAATTTTTTCTCCCATGATCATATATTCTTTATACAACTTAAAAAGAAAAAATTTTCTTGCACAATTGTCCAGTTTTACCTGAACCTTATGCCGAACTAAGCCAACACTGTTAGCAGGCACTCAGTAGATACAAGTAGATACAAGTGCTCTTTTCTTCCCCAGGGCAGAAGGTGGCAAGGTGAAGGTCACAGCCCGGCAAAAACATGCATCATACTCAGGGTGGCATTAACACTCTTCCACACCATTTCTGGCAGCCAGCAATCTATTCTAACTGGCAGATGTGCTCAGTGAGATTAGTTTCCTCCCTGCCCTCAGAGCTTTTCAAACCTTTCAGAGCTCTGCCTTTTTCCCAGCCACCAGGCCCAAGAGGATTAGCCTCAAATGGAAGGAGCTATGGATTACTGAAGAAATCTGAATTCACCTGCTCCCCAGGCTGGAGAAGCTTCTTGGGGACCCACCACACTGTGGGCCAGGGCCAGGCAGAGTGGGGTCTGAATCCTCAGAGTTGGCGCTGGACCTAAGAGCACCAAGCTCCACAGGCCGTTTGTTTCCTGTTTAGGAATATGCCCCCCATGGAGATGAAATGGCCACGCAGAATGGGAAGCGCTTCAGTAGTACCCAACACACACGCATGGGCAGTCTTCGTGCTGGGTTGGGCACTGGATCCTCCCAGGCAGGTTGCCTTCAGATCCCCAGAAGCTCAGAGAACTTAGCTCCACACATCTAGGAGCGACCTTACAGTCCCTGCTCTTAATTGCTGGCCAGCAGACCCCAGCTTAGCAACTATTCCCAAGCACAATACATTTCACAGCCAGAAAAGATTTTATGAGTTTCCTGGTGTTGCACGTGCCTGGCAGACATTTCCTCCCCTCCTCCCATGACTGTGAGCAGGCCAGCCTTTTGTCCCCATTGCTGCAACCAAGCACCGCCACTCAGCTGCCTGCTCCTTATCGACAAGCTGCACTGACGACAGATGCCTGGAAGTCTTCAGGCAGGTCCCCTGGGAGGTGTGGGGGACAGAAGTCGGAATCTTTCCAAGTCACACCAGAGCCACAGATTCTCTTCAACTCCTTTAATGTACTTTTTGTTTGGAAATTTTTCAAATACACAGAAAAGATGAAATAATGAACACAGAGGACCCTTCAGCCAGATTCACCAACTGCTGACTTAGAGCCACATTTATTCCGTGTGTGTGTGTGTGTGTGTGTGTGTATAAATACTGAGTTTGCTGGACTATTTCTTTTTTTTTAATTTTTTTTTAATGTTTGTTTATTTGTGAAACAGAGAGAGACCGAGCATGAACGGGGGAGGGGCAGAGAGAGAGGGAGACACAGACTCTGAAGCAGGCTCCAGGCTCTGAGCTGTCAGCACAGAGCCCGACGCGGGGCTCGAACTCATGGACCATGAGATCATGACCTGAGCCGAAGTCGGATGCTTAACCGACTGAGCCACCCAGGCACCCCTTGCTGGACCATTTTTAATGAAGTTGCAGACGTGACAAGCCAGCCCTGGACAGTGTACAGCCCTGAAGTCATTTTCCTACATAATCATAATGCTATTACCAATTCTAAGAACATCAGGATTAATGCAGTAACATTCTTTTCTTTAAAAAAAAATTATTATGTTTATTTATTTTGAGAGAGAGAGAGAGAGAGAGAGACAGAGAGAGAGAGTGGGGGAGGGGCAGAGAGAGAGGGAGACACAGAATCCAAAGCAAGGCTCCAGGCTCTGAGCTGTCAGCACAGAGCCTGACGCGGGTCTCAAACCCATGAGTGTGAGATCATGACCTGAGTCAAAGTCGGATGCTCAACTGACTGAGCCACCCAGGCGTCCCTCTTTCCTTTTTTTAAAAAAAAAATTTTTTTAATGTTTATTTAGTTTTGAGACAGAGAAAGACAGAGCATGAATGGGGGAGGGTCAGAGAGAGAGGAAGACACAGACTCTGAAGCAGGCTCCAGGCTCTGAGCTGTCAGCACAGAGCCCGACGCGGGGCTCGAACTCATGGACCATGAGATCATGACCTGAGCCGAAGTCGGATGCTTAACCGACTGAGCCACCCAGGCACCCTCTTTTTTTTTTTTTTTTTTTAAGTAAGCTCCACACCCAGCATGGAGCTTGAACTCACGACCCTGAGCAATCAAGGGTTGCATGCTCCACTGACTGAGCCAGCCAGGTGCCCCGGCAGTAACATTTTCTAATATTCAATCTACATTTGACTTCCCCTAAGGTGCCCAAAATGTCTTTTATTATAACCTTTGTTTTTTTTGGATCCAGGTTCAACAAAGCTCACACATGGTGTCCCCTTATATCTTTGAGTCCTATTCTTTGTTTTTCATGACACTGACTCTAGATAAACCCAGGCCAGTTTTCTTCTAAAATGTCCTATATTTTGGGAGCACCTGGCTGGCTCAGTTGGTAGGGCATGCAATTCTTGATCTCAGGGTCATGAGTTCAAGCCTCACATTGGGCCTAGAGACTACTTAAAAAAAAAGTCCCATATTCTGGACTGTTTCCTCATGATAAAACAGTTTGGGCAAGGAAACTACAGAGGTGATGTTTTGTCCTTCTTACCGGATCACATCAGGAGTTATATAACGTCAGTTTGTCCCGGCAATAGCGATGCTACGTTTGATCGCTTGGTTAAGGAGGTGACACCAGATCTCTCCATTTTAAAGGTACCATTTTCCTGTGAAATTAATAAGTAATCTGTGAGGTGACACCTTCAGACTCTCTGAATATCCTGTTTCCCAACAACCTTTATTTTTTAAGTTTATTTATTTAGAGAGAGACAGAGACAGCGTAAGCAGGGGAGGGGCAGAGAGAGAGGGAGAAGAGAGAGAATCCCACGCAGACTCCACACTGTCAGCACAGAGCCCAATGGGGGCTCGAACCCACGAAACTGTGAGATCATGACCTCAGCCCAAACCGAGAGTCGGACGCTTAACCCACGAGCCACCCAGGCATCCCCCCACCAGACTTTAACTGAATGATTTGGCGTCCAGGAAGAATTCTTTCCTGAATAAGTAAGTAATTACACTGGGGTTGAAAAAGAATTTTTAACAATTCTATCATTCTATCTACATTTTTCTTTTTGGATGTTTACATTGTTCCAAATTTGACCAGTGGGAGCCCTATCATCATACTTATAAGATTAAAAAAAAATCCTAAAACTACTGAAGCGCTCAGCCTGCGTCTGCAGCCAGGCACAGGCACATGAACCCTTAGTGTAGGTGGCAGTGGTGAACCTGCAAATAATGCCCTACAAGACCCTTTGCACACCCGGCTGACCGAGTCCTCTTGCTACTCTGATGCACAGACAACCGGGAGAGCCCCAGCCATTCCTGGCATGTCACACAATTACTGGACTGACCACCACAAGTCCAGCCAAGTGGCCTGACTCAACCAAAGTGGCAAGACACTGTCAGTCCAGCAAACCTCAGGAGGGACTCTCACAGACTGGCTTTTCTTTCCTTTTCTTTTTTTTAATAGCATTTTTGTTTGTTGTGGTAAAATGCATATAACATAAAATTCACCATTTTAACCATACAGTTCAGTGGCATTCAGTACATTCACATTGTTGTGCAACCAATCACTAGAACTCTTCTCATCTTGCAACACGGAAACTGTACACCCATGAAACCCAGTAACTCACTGTCCCTGTGCCCCCTCCTCTGGTAACCACCATTCTATTTTCTGTCTCTATGAACAGACTACTCTAAAGACTGGCTTTTCTTCTTATACCTATGGTCCTAGCATTCAAGCCTTCACCAGACCAAACAGGATTCCTGACTTTTCTGAATTAGGGCTGAGAGAAACAGTACCTTTAACTGCTTAAAAAAATGTTTTATTTTAGGGCCACCTGGGTGGCTCAGTTGGTTAAACGTCTGACTCTTGATTTCGGCTCAGGTCACGATCTCACGGTTTGGGAGTTTGAGTCCTGCATTGGGCTCCGTGCTGACCACACAGAACCTGCTTGGGATCCTCTGTCCCTCCCCCAATTCACACTCTTCCTCCCTCTCAAAAATAAATAAATAAACTTTAAAAAGGTTTTATTTTGGAAAAATTAAAATACCAAAAAAAAAGAGATGTTCTAACGAACCCCTAAGAATACATCACCCATCTCCAACAATCATCAACATTTATACTGCCTTCAGAAAAATTCCTAAACAAAACGGTGCAGAGTAGGATTCTATAAAAAGTCAGTGCCGCCCTATCTGTGATGTCCAGGCCCAGGGCTGCTCACACACTACTACACAGTCTGCTTCACATACTGCTTGCTGTGAACTCCCCCATAGACAGCCCTTCATGCCCAGCAAGACACCTCTTTACACACTCATCCGGGGTTACCTGCTGCCCATTCAGGAGCTACACTGAGGCTCAGGGATGAGGCCACAGTTTCCTGGCTAAAGAAAACCAGGTTTTAAAGCAACAGCTGGTTCCTCTTCTTCCCTAAAGAAATGCAACGCTTTTAAAAACAGGCAAAGCTACTGTTCCCCAAGAAGGGCCATTCCCCTATTTTAAAGTTTTCCCCTCTCTTTTCATCTGAGAAAGAGAAAAAAGTGTGAATAGGAACTGAGGCCCCATGGCTGCCCCAAAACCCTCAGGAGCCCTCTGTCCTACTCTGTCAGGTGCTGATGGTAAAGGGAGGTGAGGGAGGCAGGTCAGGGGATAAAGGGCCACTCCACTGGCTTCCCAGCCTTGGCTGGCCCTCCGGGTAGGCCTGGTATCTTCGGAGGTGACTGTGGGAAGGACCAGGCAGTAGATAGAGATGGCTGGAGCCAAAGAGGAAACAGGAAGCTGTGGTGGAGAGCTTTCTCCCAGTACCCAGGGGAAGAAGTATGGGCCCATTTGTTCCCAGGCAGGACCAGGCTGAATGGAGACTTTTCTGATGCTAATTCTTTCTTCCTCAGATTCTTCCTTCCTTGGGGGAGAGAAGTGGCTATCAGGAGAGACATATATTTAACGTGAGCTGAGAATATTTAATGAGGGCTGAGAATGTTGTGACCCAGGGGAGCCCAGATTCTGGGGGAGGTCCTGACTGGAAACAGGTTGAGAATGCCCTCTCCAATATCATGTGTGATTTCGGGCCATCACTTAGAAACCCATACCTCAAAGAGTGGTAGGGAGGCTCAGGAGATAGCACAAGTAACGTGACTGGCACAGATCCTAGGACAAAGAAAGCACTCCATAAACAACAGCAGCTGCTGTTCTATGATTTATGGAACATGGTACTTATTCTTTGCACCCCAGACCCAGGATCTTCTTCTCAGGTCCTGTTAAGTAAGTACGGATGAACCAAAGTTGGTAGCTAGTGCTGCAAGACATTTTCTTACAGGCCCCGAAAAAGGGGTAGAAATAAGCTCAAGAAAAGGCTCCCCAACCCCAACTCAATGCCCCTGGCCAGGCTATGCTGGACTCTAGAGTGGCTCCAGCCTCCTTCCCCTGGACTGGGACCTTGAACTCCACCCTGGTGCTGCAGGTTCCAAGGTTCACATAGAGGGAAGCAAAGGGGACCACGGGGTCCACAGCCTTTCCCAGATGGGTCCTCTCCACAGGCGTGGGACTTTCCCAGGTCACCGAGCTAGTCAGCAAGAGACAGAACATGCATGAACCAGGACATGCATTCTGGGTGCACAGGGATTCTGCTGCCAGGTGCCACCACAGTCCAGCAGGCACCAAGAAACACAGGCAGCACCCAGGGAGGGGAGGCCTCCGTGTCATGGACTCAGCACATTCTGGTAACACGCCAGGAGGCTGGGAGCGTTTCCCACTTGGAATCAAGCTCAGAAGGATTGAGTGAGCTGCTCCAATCACCCAGCTGGTAGGGGACAAATCAGAATTGGAAATCCAGCAATCTGTTCCATGAGGTCAGGGGTCACGTGTGTCTTGTAGAACATCACAGATCCCCTTTACGTGGCACAGCATCTGGCATAAGGTGAATAAAGAACTGCTTTTTATTTTAAATGATGAATAAACGGCGCCACAGTCCAGAGCATCTCAGAGTCATGAGGATCCCTACAATCCCACAGAGTCTCCATAACGAGTACATCTGTCTGGGTGCAGGGATTCCCACAGATGTGGGTGTGAGGCCAGTTGTGCCCGCTCCCCACCTCACAGTCCCGTTCTCCACACACACTCTTGTCTTCAACCTCCTCTATGCTTATGCTAGTTTAGCAGTTTAATCTCAGAGCCTTTCTGCTACAGATCAGTACAACCAACAGGACCTACTTTTTCCTCCCAATGAGAGGACTGAAGTTGAAGAGTGTATCTCTAACGGGACACTTTCTGTAATAAAGGACCACCCTCTTCCCATCCACCTAAACGAGCTTTTTCATTAAAAAATTCTTTGGCTTGGGGAGACTGGGTGTCTCAGGCATTTAAGTGCCTGACTCTTGATCTTGGCTTAGGTCATGATCTCACAGTTCGTGAGTTCAAGCCCTGCACTGGGCTCTGTGCTGACAGCGTGGAGCCTGCTTGGCTTTCTCTGGCTTTCTCTCTCTCTCTCTCTCTCTCTTTCTCTCTCTCTCTCTCTCTCCCCCTGCCCCTCTCCTTCTCTCTCTCAAAATAAATAAATAAACAGATAAGCTTCAAAAAATTCTTTGGCTTTTTGTATTTTACTGGAGGCCAGAAGGGGGCTTCTTCCTTGTCTCCCTAGAGCACACTGCTCATACGTCCAGCAAGCAAATGTCTTCCTGAGGAACCATGGGAGACAGATTTTGAGTGATGTGACAGAGAAGCCAGGAAGCCACTCTGAGGACAGCACCCTCTGAAAGGCTGTTTTACTTTTTTTTTTTTTTTTTTTTTTTTTACAGAGGGCAGGGGGCACTCTGATGAACCACCCGTGGTTCTAGAGAGGCCCGGCCATGCACTGGCTGTGAGGGCTGGGCAAGCCGATGGGGCAAAGGTGGCTTGAAGGCTCAGCGTGTTGGAATGGTGCCCAGTGCTCCCCCCAAACAGTGGATCTTGCTCTTGTGAACTTCTGTTGACTCAGGGCCAACCGTGCAACTGCAGTCATAGGGACCATGACAGGTTAGTTTCTGGATAGAATCTGATACGGTGGAGACAAAAAGTCAGGGACAGAGTACAAAAACCCTGCAGCTAAAGGCAGTGCTTGGGTGCTCTTTGGGGGAGTGGGAAGCTGTGCAGACCTCTGGGAGCGCCCCTCCCACTCTGCCCTTACCCTGCTGCAGGGATCTGGAGATTAGGAAATGTCCTGGAGAAAAAGCCTCTGATCTTAGCCAAACCGGGCAAAGGGGCCAGCCGGGTAGACCTGGTGTGAAGGTGGACCTGGGATCTGCCCTGGGTGAGTTTCACCCTTCCTTAGGACACAAAGAAAGGTCCTTACAATGGCTTACAGCCCCAGGGAGACGGTGTGAGTGGAAGCAACGTCTACAGTCCTGGTCGCTGTAGAAGACTCCACAAACTCGTACCTCCTCTGTGCTGAGTACAGTGGAGCACAGATCAGGTCCCCGTCCACAAGATGCCTTACGGTGCCTCCCTCCTCCCCAGGCCTGTCTCCTTTCTCCCCTAAAAGCAGGCTGTTCCATCCATGGCTGTACCTCCAGTCTCTGGCACAGAGTAGGGCTCAATAAAATGTTGAAGGAAACGAATGAATGAAAGCACACGTCTGACTGGCTGAGTCAATTCCTCAGTCCAACTTTGGAAACAGAGACTAGAGGTGAGGCTGCGGGTGGTTGCTGTCTTCAAGAGGAAACTGTAAAAATGCCTCTCAGGTCAGGGTGGCGTTTGGCCAGCTGGGTCACACACTGGCTTCCCTTCTGGCTGTGAGAACTTCCTTGTCTCAGGACAGAGCAACTGGTACAATGACTTCACACGGTGGCAGCAGATCCTGGGTTCCTTTGTGCTCCTCTCTACAAACAATTTCACTATCTAGGGGCACCTGGGTGGCTCAGTCTGTTGAGTGTCCGACTTTAGCTCAGGGCATCATCTCGTGGTTCGTGTCGGGCTCTGTGCTGACAGCTCAGAGCCCAGAGCCTGCTTTAGATTCTGTGTCTCCCTCTCTCAAAAATAAATAAACATTAAAAAAAAAAAAGTATTAAAAAAAAAAAGAAACGAAACAATTTCACTGTCTAAAAGCAGGGGCTGTGGGGTGGGGGCCCTTTGTCAGGTACATGGCTGGCAGCTGGGGCCAGGACTGAGCATGTGCTTCATGTGGAGGAACAGAGTTCTCTCCACGAATGGAGGTCACTGCTCTGCAGAATGCTCACTCCCAGCTCACCAGGGGTTGCTGTGGGCCAGGCCCGACGGGGCTGTGGCTGCACGAAGAGCAGACAGCGCGCCTTTCTGGGCTGGAGTATCACTGGCATGGCGATCAGGGGTCCTGGCTGGACCTCTGCTGCAGCACAGAGGAGGAGGAGGAGGAGGAAAGGCAACTCTGGCCACTTCCCTCAAGGTTAGAAGGTGAGCTGCTTCCAGACCCGAGACATATTCCTGAGGACTGAGGTGTTCACCCAGGCTGGCTAACATGTGGCTCTGCAGGCTCAGGAAAGAGAGCCAGGAGTTTCCTAGCAACCTCGCTGCCTGCTAGCCCGTCTCCCAGCTGCAGCAGCAGAAGAAGAAATCCAGCTGTAGGACAAAGGCCGCTGTTGTGTGGTGGCTGAGAGCAAGGACTCAGGGAGACGGCTACCTGGGTCCCCATCCACGTACCCTTGGGCAACTCACCTTAGTGGGCCTCAGCCCTCCTCTGTCAAGTGGAGAAAATAATACTGCCTATTTTATAAGACTGTTGTGAGGACCAAATGAGGAAATCCATACAAAGAATCAGTGGTCTGGCATATAAACAACATACTAACCATTCCCTGATCACTGGGGCCAGGGTCTGCCCTCTACCTCCAAGTTTTGATTACAGAAAAAAAAAAAATGTAGTGATTTTGCAAGTAATTTTTGTTTTATTCTTTGTATTTTTCTCTATTTTCTAATTTTCTACAAGGAACAAATATCACTCTCCCGCTTGGAAAAAAAAAAAAAACAGTTTAAAATTCTCAGAAGACACCATTGATGGGACCCTAGAAGTCAGAACTGGCAGAGTAACTTCCAGAGAAGGTTCCAGAACATGGGTCTGTCCTAATCCAAGACTATCTCAGTATGACTGTGCTTTACAAGTGCCCACAAATCACACTTTCCTAGAAGAGTTCCAGGAACCACAACATGTCAAGTGACAAAGAAGACACTTTTCCTGTCTAGACACTGAAATGCTTATAATTAAATCAAAGACTCAGGAGGCAGGGAGAGGCAACAGATACTCCTTTAAGACAATCTCAAAAATCCGGGCAGGGGCACCTGGGTGGTTTAGTCTGTTGGGTGTCCAGCTCTTGGTTTTGGCTTAGGTCATGATCTCACAGTTTGTGAGATCAAGTCCTGCATCAGGCTCTGCACTGACAGTGGGGCCTGCTTGGGATTCTCTCTGTCTCTGTCTCTCTCTCTCTGTCTCTCTGTCTCTCTTTCTCTCTCTCTCTCCTCCCCCACTCATGCTCTCTCTCCTCTCTTTTAACATAAATAAATATTAAAAGTTTATTTATTTTTGAGAGAGAGACAGAGCACAAGCGGGGGTTGGGGGGCAAAAAGAGAGAAAAAGACAGAATCTGAAGCAGGCTCCAGGCTCTGAGCTGTCGGCACAGAGCTGGACGCGGGGCACGAACCCACGAACCATGAGATCGTGACCTGAGCCAAAGTCGGACAATTAACCAACTGAGCCACCCAGGTGCCCCTAAAATAAATAAATAAACTTAAGAGAAGGGGAGGGGAGGGGAGGGGAGGGGAGGGGAGAGGAGAGGAGAGGAGAGGAGAGGAGAGGAGAGGAGAGGAGAGGAGAGGAGAGGAGAGGAGAGAGGAGAGGAGAGAAAAAAGATCCAGGCAAACACACCTAACATAAAAATAATCTCTAATCTCACCACCCAGGGGTATAACGGCTGGCCTGTTTCTTTGGGTATGAAAGTGGTTTTAAAGCCAACCAAAGTTGCCCTGCCTGTAGTGTCACCATTCATGCTGACTAGGTGGTGGGTGCTCAGTGAAGGGCAGGCTGCTGTGACCCGAGGAGTGAAATGTCTCCACCACGGACAGCCTGAGTCTCTGAGGTGAGACAAGGAAGAGATATAATCTGGAAAAGTCTCCAGTGGCTCTCCCAGGGGGCAAGAGGACTAACGAATTAGGACTCTAAAGTTCTTCTTCTTCAGCATTAACAGAAGAATGCATATAACACAATCCTGACTGTAACAAGGGAGAAGGTACTGGTAAGACACAGTATTCACTACAGAGAGGGTTCAAGGTTAAAGTAAATAAAAAGAAAAGAAAGATAAATGCCTAGCTCTCAGCAGCCAGGCTGCAGATAAGTGTGAAGAGCAGACAGGGTGCTTGACGTCAATGTCTTGGTCATCTTCCCGCTAAGATGTGGGCCAGGCTATTCTTCTGAAAGTAAGGACATTTAGATTTTCTTAGAAGGGTCACTGGCTCGTTCCTGGCATGTCTCCAGAGACCTGCTGGGTCTCTGGCTTGAAGGCTGCTTCTTTAGGAGATGCCTCCAGATCATAAGCAACATAAGGATGGGGATTAGATTTGTTTTGTGCCCCCAACTATCTCCCAGGCTCAGTGCATAGGAGGTAAAGGTGTGTGGAATGACTTATCTTCAGTGACAGGGACTATAGATATTCCTTCTGTTTGCCACTGCCTCCGTGGGTATATAGCTTCCGGTATACAGCAGAGGTCCAATAAATGTTTTGTTTTGTTTTGTTTAAATGACTTACCTGTGTGGGGTCATGGGCTCCTGAACATTGCATCTTCAATTAACCCATGCATCTTAAGACTTCCCTCTTACTCTCCCCAGCCACAGAAAAACCCTATTTGGATCCCAGAACCCCAGGCCCTGGAAAAACAGGCCTGAGCACTAAACTTGCTAAGGCAAACTGTACAATTTCTGAGTTTCCGGCCCAGCCAGTTTCCTGACCAACATGTCACACAAAATCCTTCCCCTGAAAATAGCTCTAAGCCTGCCAGTCTGCAGAGATGGGAACAGGAAATGGAAAATCACCATGTCCTCACTCACAGCACTGCAACATCAGGGCCCCAAGTCCGGATGTATTTGGTGTGGCCCTCAGGTGACAGACCACTTTTTCCAGTCCAGCCCATGCTGTGGGGCCACCACCAAGATGCTACTGATTAGAAGAGGCACCATTGATGTTGCACAGCCTTTGGAGGAAATAATAAACGACTGTCAATATTAAGTGCACACATCAAATGTAAGACGAGTCTTCATTTTCTGAAATGGGAAACCATGGCAGGAAGGGAATGTAGGATTCCTCCTAGCCACTCCCCCGTGAATTACCTCCTGCATGGGGGCAGCCATATTTCCTTGCAGATTTGGGTTTAATCCTGTAAATGAATCTCCTGCTTTACTTTGTCTAAAGTACACCCGTGAAAAAGGCCACCTGGAAAAACGGCCCCCTTTGCATCCACTGCCCACGATTAGTACCCTAGGGGCATTTCGACTATTCCCAGCTTGGGGAGAGCTGGTGTGTTTAACTTCTCCCCCAGCAGGAAGGTACTGCCTTCCTTCATCCCCTCCACCAGGAGGGATTAAGACTGCTTTCAAGTCTGCAACAGGGAGACCCCATCCCACCGCCCCCCTGCCCTGCTCTCAAAGAAACTGCTTCTCAGAAGCAGCAGTTGCTAATCAAAGCAGGGGGAGGAAAGGGGAAGGATGCAGGGGTGACTGAGGGGGGAGTGAAGGTGCTTTACTGGGACAGAGATGGGCCACTCCTAGAATTTCCTGAGGCCCAGAGAGCACAAGCCCTTGGTAGGCAATGGTTTTCACTGGTACCTTCGCTAAGAGATGAGACTATTCATTTCTGGCTTGAGGAGTCTTTTTTTTTTTTGGCTTGAGGAGTCTTAAAAGCAATTGGTCTGGGGAACTCATTTCTCATCTGGGCATCCTGGACAGGGCAAGGCAGCAGGAGGGATGCAAAGGTACTTCCTGCTAGGAGCACAGAAGGAAAGCCATAAGTAGACACTGGTGGGGGGTCGGCATGGGGGAGGGACACTGCTCCTCCACTGATGGTTTCTTGACGTAGAGAAGTGTGGTTCCTAAGGCTCCCACAAATTAAGTTCAATTTAAGAAAAGGGATCTTGTCATTCACGAGGCAATTTAGTGCTTCCTATCAAAATCTTACATGCACACAACGCACACACCTTTGTCCCAAGCATTTCCATCTCTGGGCATTTTTCTCACACTTCCTTGTACAAAGATACAGGGAAAAGGATAGTTGTCATACTGTTGACAGTAGTGAAAAAACCAGATGGCAATCTAAATGGCCACCGACAGTGGAGTAATCAAACAGACGTCAGTGTTTATGATATAGAGAACTCTGCAGTCAAGGAAGAGTAAGGTAAACCCAGACAGACTGACAGGAAAGATGTTCTTGACGTGCTACGAAGAAAGCACTCTTGGTATTAACCCACCTGTGTAAATACACAATTGATTCTGGTTATTTGCAGAAGCTGTGTTCCATAAAGTCACTGGGAAAGGCGGAACTAGTGAACCCAGAACCAGGCTCCTAGGGAAGTACAGAGTTAGGTTCCTGTGAGCCACTGGTCATGTTTTCATCAATCGATCAACACAGAACCTGGTTCTGTGTATTTCTGTTCAATATACTGTTGATTCATTGTCACCGAACCCACAGCCTGCAGCACTGTAACTCACGCCTGAACAAGCCTCATCTAGCACACAGGTTTTTTCTGAACGGCACATCATGGCCTTGCACTCAAGAATGCGAGACAGCACTTCAGCACTATGCTTCTTGGGGGCCGTATTAAGCAGTAAAACCACCAACAAGCAGAAAAATGAGAAAATGTGGCACTAAACACACTGAGAAAAGGACCCTTGTTTTTAAGCACGAGAGCTGAATCAAGAAGGCAGAGCGTTGTCTTTGTTCCTCAGCTGGGAACGTGCACACTGGGTGCCTCTGCACATGTCCACGAATGACCGCCAAAGTTCTGTGAGTATGGATTTTGAGATTACAAATAAATTTTAGTGAGGAGCACCTGGGTGGCTCAGTCGGTTAAGCACCTGACTCTCAACTTCGGCTCAGGTCATGATCTCACGGTTTGTGAGTCTGAGCCCCACTACCCCTCCCCTGCTCTCTCTCTCTCAAAATAAATAAAAAAACCCACAAATTTTAGTCAATTCGCAAGTATGGAATCTCTGAATTATGAGGAATTACAGTAGATCAATTTTGGAAAAAGACATAAAAAAACTACTTCCAGAAGGTATTTTTGGTGGGTGGGATAAGCAGCAGATTTTTTACTTTATTCTGTGAATCTCACTGTCCAAATGAGTATACTATTTCTAATTTTGGGGTCACCTGGGTGGCTCAGTTGGTTGAGCATCCGACTTCAGCTCAGGTCATGTTCTCACAGCTCATGAGTTTTGAGCCCTGAGTTAGGCTCTGTGCTGACAGCCTGGAGTCTGGAACCTGCTTTGGATTCTGTGTCTCCCTCTCTCTACCCCTCCCCTGCTCACACTGTGTGTGTGTGTGTGTGTGTGTGTGTGTGTGTGTGTCTCAAAAATAAAGAAACATTTAAAAAAATTAAAACAAAATTTGCAGTGGGAAGGTGAGCCTTTCTGTAGGTACATGCATCACAGCATGACAGATTCACTGTGAGCTAAAGGATGCTCTGCCCCCACATTTGATGCTTCCCTCTTCTGGGGAGGAGGAGGGCTGAAATGAAGGCTAGCAGAGGACTCAGCCTCACCTACAAAAGCCTGAAAGTCAGAACTTTACCCCAAGAAACAAACCTGTCACGCTTAACTTTTCCCACTTCACATACCAGAAGCAGTCAGTGAGGGGCAGGATGGGGCTCACGATCCAGAAGAGAAAGTACGATGAAATGGGGGAAAGGGAGGGAATCTTGCAATTCTGTTTACTGGGCAGTTTATATGGGTGTAATCTAGGATTCCTTTTACCACCTTGTCAATAAAAATAGATTTATTTTCCCAATTATGAAAACACATAAATATGTTTGGGTCTGGAAGTATACACACCAAACTGTGGCAAAAGGCCTATGGGTTTGGGGAAAACAATTTTTTTTTTCTTTTTTCTTTTAGAGAGAGCGAGAGAGAGTGTGAGCACACACACACAAGTGGGACAGGGGCAGAGAGAGGGAGAGACAGAATCCTAAGCAGGCTCCATGTTTGGCATGGAGCTCGATGCAGGGCTCAATCCCACACCTCTGGGATCATGACCTGAGATGAAATCAAGAGTTGGACACTCAACTGATTAAGCCACCCAGACATCCCGGAAATGAATTTTTATACTACTGTATCTTTTGGATTTTTTAATAATAAAAATGTATCTCATACCTTTTTGATTGTAATAACAACGTCTCACATTTAAGGCCATGCTGCCCTACCAAAAAGGCCACCCTGGTCATGCCTCCTGCCTTTTTGGTTTTCTTCCCCACCCTCTCTCCTTCTCAGGTTGCTTCATGCCCTGGCCAAGCACTCAACACCCAGTCATCTCGGAGCAGCAGTAGCTAGGCAAAAGCAAAACTCTGGGTTTCCTTAAAAAGTTCAACACTGAAGAGCCAATTCTAATCAGCAATTCCACTCTTAGGTTTATGCCTAAAATAACTGAAAATAGGTGTTCAAACAAAACTGGTACTGAATGTTCATAGCAGCACTAATAATAATAGCCAAAAGGTGGAAACAACCCAAATGTCCATCAACAGATAAATGGATAAACAAATTGTGGTATGCCCATACAACAGTGTTATTCAGCCATGATGAGGAATGAAGGACTGATGTGCGCTACAACTTGGATGAACCCTGAAAACATTAAGTGAAAGAAAGAAGACAAAAGATCAAGTACTGTAGGATTCCTTTCACACGAAATGTCCAGAACAGGCAAATCCGTACAGATAGAACACAGATTAATGGCTGCCAGCGGCTGTGAGTGGGAAGGAATGGGAAGTGGCCACTTAATGGATACAAGTGTTCCTTTCAGGGGGGATGAAAATGTTCTGGAACTAGAGAGAGGCAACAGTTGCACAGCAGTGTTAATGGATGTACTAAACGCCATGAAACTGTATGGTTCACAATGGCTAAAATGATAAATTTCATGTTGTGATATGAATTTTACCGCATTTAAAAAACAAACAAAACTCCTGAGCTGTGTGATCATAGGCAAGTTACTCAGCCTCTCTGAGCTTACGGAATGGGCAGATGACAGCACAACCACATAGGCTGGTTGGGAGGATTCCACGAGACATGGGTGTTAAGTGCTTGACACACGGCTGGGTGTGGAGAAAGGGGCTAGTAAGCAATAAAGCTGCGGCCACCAGGATGACAGTTACGGCAAGCCGACAAAGCCCATTCACCTGGAAGTTGTGGGGCCTCCATGCTGCCAAATTATCCTTTTAATTAAACAGCCATAACAACAACAAAAAGAGGGGCTGGGAAGCTGTAAAAGATGAAAGATTAAAGAAGACAGTGGCTCTACTCTATTTACAGGATACTTACATCTAGATTATATTTATGGTAGGATTCTATCCCGTGTAGGTTACGTGAACAGTTAACTCAATCATAGGAAGACCAAGTCCACCATGGAACAACCTATAAGCTCTTGCTTTTCCACCTCCTTCCATGGGTCTGACCCTTGACTTCCACTGGTCTGACCAAGATATGGACCCTTGACTGACCCTTGATTTATGGTGGCAGAGGGGCTGTAGGTAGGTGAGAAGGTTCCATCTGTGCAAAGGCCCTTATCTGGAAACAGCTCTAAAAACTGAAAAACTGACAGGTGGGTGCAAGAAATGTTACTCTTCTTATCTAGGAATTATCTGGTACAGAATTAGCAGAACTCAAAACTTCCTGAGGCAAGGTGACCACCCCCCCCCCCCCTTGTGGCTAATAGTCAGCCTGGGGAGAGGGGAGGGAGCAATGAATAGGATTTCAGGCTGTCATGGAAACTTTTCTTTCCTTGGGCCTCTGAGCATATGGCAGGTGTCCTGAAAAATCCGTTCCTGCTGCCCCAGGCTGGCTGCTGCCCTCAGACATGTGGGTGGGGGTGTCTGCCTCTCTGTCTGAAAGGCCCTCTTCCCTCTGCCATGACGGCGGCAGCACAAAGGAGTCTCCAGTGTGCGCCTCACGTCCCAGCTCCCCAGACAGACGCTGGGGGACAGCCTCCATGGCCTCATGGAAATCTAAGTCCCCTGCCCCCATGGGGCCTCGATGCAGCCCATAGATCACAGACAGCAGCAGGCCAAAGGCCATGGCGCGGACTTCTCCTAGGCCGCCTGAAATGTGATGCCCGTTCTGCCCTCGGCCGACAGGGATATCTTGCAAGCCCTGCATCTCTTCCCAAGACGGAAGAGAGCTACATGTTGTTTTGGGACTTTGAGGTAGCAAGCAGACTGGATTCCCACCCAGCAAGACTGACTTCTCTGTAGAACACAGGAAATCCAGCTGGCCCAAGGTAGAGCAAATCAAATTGGAAGACTGTACACCCAAAGCAGCCAAAGGGATTAGAATAACAGGTGGAAAGTGCCATGGTGGAAAACAATACAGAATATTTAAAACTCTATAGCTGTGCTTCTGGAACTGGGTGATCGTGGCCACAGGGGTTCAGGGCAGCATGCCGAGGACAGAGCCATAGGAGAAAATGGGTACCATCCTCTTGTGGCATCGGTGGGACTCAAGGATTGGAGAGGGGCCGATATAATAAAACAGGATGATAACATATTGTAGAGGGGAATGTAAACTCTGACTGAATTGTAAGAAGAAAATACTAGATGTCAAGGAAATGTCATGATTGTAGCTAGCCACTTTGGGGCACGTCACTCCTTTCCATTAAGGGCACCTTGGAGAGGTGTGAAAGCCCAGCTCGGAAGGAACCTCTAGCTTCATTCATTTCCTTTATTCCACAAATATTTTTGTCCGGTCTTATGATGTACTAGGTTTGTTTCCCTCCCCAAAACTTACTGTTTAGTAGCGGGGGTGGGTGTTAATTAAGAGTGCATGATGCCATGGAAATATGTATTTGCTGAGTGTGTGGGGGAAGGCTTTCTCAAGGATGTGGGGTCTGAGTGACATTTAATTGGGTCCAGACAGGTCGGGTGGGGAAGCTTTCTAGGCAGAGGAGACAGCATGGGCAAAGTTCTGTGACAGGAGGGGGCCTAGCTGGAATTCAGTGCCTGAAGAGGGGAAATGTATGAGGTCAGACAGACAGGACCTTGATAGACAATCCCTATCCTCAGACTGTTGGTAAACCAGGGGGCGATTTTAAGCAGCAGGATGGCATGAGAGAACTGTGTTTTAAGCACATGACCTGAGCAGCATAGTCAGGCGGTAGTCCCTACTGAGGCAGACAGACAGACAGCTATGCTGTGTTTTTTGTTGGGCCTCAATGGAAGATTGAGGCCTGGTGTCCAGGCCTGGTGACAACACAATGGGTCTTGGTTGGCCCCAATCAAGCAGTCACATTTCTACATACCTCTAAGAACAGTGGTTGTTAGGGTTTCCCCTAACATACATTCCCCTAATAGCACATTCAGAGGCCCTATGCCCCTGGTGACACTGCCTTAAGAGTACAGGTTCTGGCACCACGCAGTTCTGGGCTCCAACTGTGTCTGCTATATACTAGCTAGATGACCCAAGGCAAGCTTCTTAATCTCTCTATGTCTCGGTAAGATGGGGGTACTATAAGTATCTGTCTCTCTGTCTCCTTGGGTCATGGTGTGGATGCATTAAAATCAACATGCTAAAATCCTTATCACTTAGCCTAGAACACTACAGACGCTAAAGAAAGTATTGATTATTATGACTATAGTTTGCATTCGGCAAAGGATGGACACAGAAGATGTGCAAAGACCTCAGAAATGTAAAATGACTCAGGAGCACCCAGGCTCTAAGGAGGGGGGCGGGTGGGTGGGAAGCAGCAGTTTCCACATACTTGCAAGCAGGAGGCAGGACACCGCCACGGCATACAGCTGCTTGGAGGTGGTGATGTTGTAGCGGTCCAGGAAGTGGTCCAGCAGGTAGACAGCCAGGTGCCGGGCCGCGGGGCACAGCTGACAGTGGCTGCTCAGCAGGGTCAGGATGTCCACAAAGAACCGGCGGCTCTTCAACAGTGGGGAGTGGGCTCGGAAGGCGGGCAGCTTCAGCTCCTGGAGGACAGGAGGGACAGAAGGGGGGTCAGGGCTGCCTCCTGAGAGCCTCGGATGCCCCAGGAAAGCGAGACACGGGGGCCTGCCTGCTGGCTGGTGAGGGGCAGTGATTCCCTCCAGACCCTTCAAGTCCCAGGATGGCAGCCCCTCTATTCCAGAAACTCCTGGACCATCTCCCATCTGCCCTCAGTGAGCACAGGCTTGTGAAGTGTCAAGGATATGATGACAGAGGCACATGAAGGAGATAATCGGCACCAAAGACATCAGTCATTCCCTGGGGAAAGGATTAGTATTTGAGATATATAAGCCATAAAAGAATATAGGCCTGGAGGTCAGAGACCTGCATCCCAATTCCAGTTGCACTACTCAACCAAGTCATGCTAGCACGGTCACCTGCCTTCACCTTTGCCTCTTCCTCAACAGCTGAGGGGAGGATTAAATAGAAAATGAATGTAAACACCCAGCACACAGTGACCTCTCAGGGACCCCAGCCTAATTGCCTCTCTGGGTGGGATTGTGAGAGATGAATTTTAAAAAATATTTAATATATGGGGCATCTGAGTGGCTCAGTTGGTTAAGCACCTGACTCTTGATCTCAGATCAGGTCATGATCTCACGGCTCGTGAGTTCGAGCCCCACATCGGGCTCTGTGATGGTAGTACAGAGCCTGCTTGGGATTCTCTCCTTCTCTCTCTGCCCCTCCCCTGCACTCTCTCTTTCTTTCTTTAAAAAAAAAAAACCAAAACATTTAAAAAATATTTAATACACAAAAAGCTGTTAAAATAATAGTACAAAGAACTCCTGAAATACCCTTCACCCAGGCTCCTCAGTTTTCATTTTACATTTTCTCTCTCTGCATGCACATACATTTTTTTTCTAAAAGTAAATTCCAAACATATTTCCCTCCACCCAAGGAGGCAACTTTTACTTTGTAATTTGTACACTGCCATGTTATCCAAATTTATTTCTCCAACATAAGCCAGCAAGAGAAATATCAAGCCAACCAAGATTTTTAATGACAGGAAAAATTTTCTTATATATCTACTATATTTGCAATTTAACCAAAGTAGGCCAGATATGATTTATTTAGGAAATGCCGTAGCTATATTTTGTCAAGTAGAGAAACTAAAGAGAAGCAAAATTGAGGGACAGTGGGAAAGGGGGAACTGGCAGAAAAGGAACTGTGAGAGCTTACTAAAGGCAGGTTCCCTGTGGGTGAGATTAAAACAGACTGGAGCCCTTTGTCTGTATCATGCCACTTTCTCAGCCACTTTCTCAGTGTGACTCTACTGAGATAGCAACAGCTCTGGGACAAGAGATATCTGTTCATTCATTCATTCATTCATTCATTTATTCATTCAAAATATATTAATTCATTCATTTAACTCGGTAAGTATTGAGTGCCTTCTATACAACAGACATTATTCTAGGCACTGGGGATATAACCTAGAATAAGATAGACATACATCTAAATGGAAGATTAAAACCATCAAACTCTTACAAAAGGAGCAAATCTTCATCACTTAGGCAATGGTTTCTTTGATGTGACTAGAAGCAACAGAACTAGAAGCAAGATCATCTAAGTTGGACTTCAAAATGTAAAACCTTCATGCTTCAAAAGACAACATCAAGAAAGTGAAAAGACAACCCACAGAACGGGAGAAAATGTTTGGAAATCATGTATCAATAAGAGGCTGTATCCAGAATAAAGAATTCCCACAACTCAACAATAAAAAGACAACGCAGTTCAAAATGGGCAAAGGACTGAATAGATATTTCTGCAAAGAAGACATGGAAATGGCCAATAAGCACATGAAAACATGCACAACACTCAATCATTAGGGAAATGCAAATCAAAAACCACGGTGAGATACCACCTCACACCCATTACAATTGCTACTAGAAAAACAAAATCAGAAAATAAACACGTGTTGGTGAGGATGTGAGGATGTGACAAACTGGAACTCTCATCCACTGGTGGTGGGAAGGTAAAATGGTGCAGCCACTGTGGAGAACACTCTGGCAGTTCTTCAAAACGTGAAGCACAGAGGAAGCACGTGACCCAGCAATTCCAATCCTTGCTGTATGCCCAAGAGAAATGAAAACATGGACACACAAAAACTTGTATAGGAGTGTTTCTAACAGCTTTATTCATAACAAGATAGGGAAACTGAATGGACCCCATGAAAGACTACTTTTTTGTTGCCTCTATTCTTGCTAGGACCTATACCTCCACTCTACACACACTTTATGGTACAGATAATGTATGTCCTCCTTATAAAGGGCATGGAGTTAATGATTTCTTTGGAGTCATTCAGCGCAGCAGATAACATCTAAGGAGTGATGAGGTGGGTCCTCGTGAACCATTTTCCAAGACCACTGACTCAACAAGACCATTGGCTCCAGGGCATAAGTGACTGATGGAGGACACCTAAACACTTCTCTTTGTTGCTGGATGCCTGAGAAGACACATGCATTGACCATAATCCTCAATGAAAACCCCAGACCCCAAGCAAACATGAGACTCACACCTCTTTCCTTTCTGAGTTGCCCACTCTGTCTGTATCTGCTTTACGTCCTCAATAAATGCTGCTCTCACTTCCTCTCGGCTTGTGCTTAATTTCTATCCTGTGAGAAGCCAAAGACCCTCTTGGCTGGTCCTGCGGGATTTCCTCTGCGTCCTCGGACGCAGCCAACCTGCATCACTAACAGTCTCCAAATGGAAACAACCCAAATGTGCATCAACTGATGAATGGAAAAACAAAATGTATCCATACACCACGCAATATTACTTGGCCATAAAAAGGAAAGAATATGAACGACCCTTGAAAACATTATGCTAAGTGAAAAAAAGCTAGTCATAAAAGACCACATATTGTATGATCCCATTTATATGGTATGTCCAGTATAGGCAAATCCATACAAACATAAAGTACGTTAGTAGTTGCTGGGAGTTAGGGATGGGTGGACGTTAATGGGCGGTGGGGGGGGGGTGACTGCTAATGGTTTCTTTTTGGGATCATGAAAACATTCTGAAATTAGATAGTGTTGATGGTTGCACAATGCTTAATATGCTAAAGGCAACTGAATTGTATACTTTCAAAGGGTGAGTTTTATATGAATTATATCTCAATAAAGCCATCTTTTTACCATTCTCATGGAGTTTCTAGACCAGTAAGAGATGGGAACCAAATAATAAGGCAATTACACAATTCCAAACGGTGATCAACACTACAAAGGAGGGGTGCCTGGGTGGCTCAGTTGGTTAAGCATCTGATTCTTTGTTTTTTTGTTTTTTTAATGTTTATTTATTTTTGAGACAGAGAGAGACAGAGCATGAACGGGGGAGGGGCAGAGAGAGAGGGAGACACAGAATCGGAAGCAGGCTCCAGGCTCTGAGCCATCAGCCCAGAGCCCGACGCGGGGCTCGAACTCACAGACTGCGAGATCGTGACCTGAGCTGAAGTTGGACACTTAACCAACTGAGCCACCCAGGCGCCCCTTAAGCATCGGATTCCTGATGTCAGCTCAGGTCTTGATCTCAGGGTCATGAGTTCAAGCCCCTCATTGGGCTCGGTACTGAGTGTGGAGCCTCCTTAAAAAACAAAAACAAAGACGAAACACTACAAAGGAAAACCCTGAGCAGTGAACGCCCCCATCTTCTCAAAGGGAGAAAGGCCTTCCCTGTGAAAGTGAAGCCTGCGTTGAGATTTCATGCTGGGATCTCTCCTCTTCTGGCTTGTTCCCCCACAGAGCTCTGAGCCCAGGACATCTCTCTTGCTAACCCCAGGGCTCTGCTCATGGAAGGTACTCCAAGGTGAATACTCTCTCTTCCTCATGTTTACACATAAACTGGAGTTTGACAAAGTCCTGAAACCCCAGGCTTTACTTAACCTGCAAGGGATCTGAGACCACAAGACTTTTAATGTACCTTTTTCTCAACCTGTCTTTTTTTTTTTTTTTAAAGTAATCTCTACACCCAACATGGGGCTCGAATTCATGACCTCGAGATGAAGAGTTGCAAGCTCCACCAACTGAGCCAGGCGGGCACCCCAGTTTTTTTCATTTAAATCAGAGACAATCTTTTATTGTCAGTTTAACTTTTTTAAAGAAAAGATTTGACTTGTGTATTATTCATCTTCATTGTCTGATGAATTTATGGGCCACTGTAGGATTTCAAACTCCTTGAGGGCAGGGTCTGGGTCTGCTCTGGCTCATCCCTGTTTTCTCAGCACCCTGGGGTGTCCGAACATCATCAGGTACCTAATACTAGCTGTGGAAGGAATAAAGGCAGGGAGGGGGAGAGCTGGGGAGGAAAGAGGAATGAATTGCAGTGGTGAGTGGAGAATGCCCTCAGCCCATCAGTAGGGAGCAGCAGTGGGGGCTTCAAGGAGGAGAGATCCATCCAGCCAGGATTTGGAAGGATGTTTAGGAAGTGACTGTTGAAGATACAGGAAGGGAGGAAGCTCAGCAGGAAAAACTGCATTGGCAAAGCTACACAGGTGTCCCATCCAGGGAATCGGGGCACTTGAACAGCCAGACAGGTAGGGTGTGCCCAGATAAGCAGGTGAGGACGGCGGGCAGTCCCACCTTGTGTGCCCTGCTAAGACATCTAGCCTGCTCTGCGGGCAACAGAGAGCCCCTGAAGGGCTTAGAGCAGGGCATAAACAATGGTAGGGTGGCTACGCATGAAGATCTCTCAGCCAGGCTCCTCCAGGGCTATGTCCAGACACCTGGTAGCAGCAGCCAATGCGGGGCTGCAGCTGCAAAAGCAGCCTCCTCCTCCACCCTCCGGCAGCCCCCACAAGCCTGCAGGCTACTTGGGTATTTCCTCTAAACAGCCGGCTCTGAGGCTCTTGACAAGACGCAACCACAGTCACAGATCCTTGGTGTTCCGTAGGCAGCAGCTGCCGGAAATGAGACAAGTGACCTTTGGCCCAGACTGCACTGCCCCCATCAAGGCAGTTCAGAGTCCCAAAACACAACAGGTCAGATATGCAGAGTCCTGACTTCCCTGCCTGCTCAATTCGGCCAAGCTTAACTCCTTCTGCACTTTCTCCTGTGTCAACTGGGAGAAGAGAGCTCCCTCTGTATACTTTCCTGAGGAAAGGGTCCGCTGGCGTGAGCAGATTCCCAAAGGAAGTCATCCATGCATAAAACAGAAAGTTATGAAGACGGCACCTGGGTGGCTCATTGGGAGGGTTGAGCTTTCGACTTTGGCTCAGGTCATGATCTCGCAGCTCGTGAGTTCGAGCCCTGCATTGGGCTCTGTGCTGACAGCTCAGAGCCTGGAGCCTGCTCAGATTCTGTGTCTCCCTCTCTCTCTCTGCCCCTCCCCCACTCACGCTCTGTCACTGTCTCTCGAAAATGAATAAACGTTAAAAAAAGATTAAAAAAAAAAAGAAAAAGTTATGTTCCTTTGGAACAGGCAACAGTACGGGTCAAGAAGGATTTGGCAAATAGGGGTTCCCAGAAGTGGCCGAGTGTCAAAAGTGGGCAGGATTCTGAAAGTAGAACAGTCATCTGCGATGCTCTTCACCCCCATTTCTGCTCATTCCTCAGATATTGGTTTAAATGTCCCTTCCTAAGTTTTCTCTGACTCCTCATCATTCAAAATCAAGCCCCCTTTGTTCTCTTAGCATGCTATTCTTCACGGCCAAGTATGTACTTATTTACATGTGTCTTCCTGCTAAACTCTAGCTCCGGAGGGTGGAGGTCAAGTCCACTTTGCCTATACCATTTGCCCAGTGCCCAGAGGGAGGTGCTCAAAAACTATCTGCAGGAGTAAAAAGGAATGGATAGTCATGAAAAGGCAAGGAGGAGGGGCACCGGGGTGGCTCGACTGGTTAAGTTAAGTGTCTGACTCCAGCTCAGGTCATGATCTCATCGGTTCCTGAGTTTGAGCCCCACATTGGACTCTGTGGAGCCTGCCTGGGATTCTCGCTCTCTCCTTCTCTCTGCCCTCCCCTATTAATGCTCTCTCTCTCTCAAAATAAACAAAACTTAAAAAAAAATTTTTTTTAAAGGCAAGAAAGAAACTTAAATGCACATTACTAAGAGGAAGAATCCAATCTGAAAAGGCTAAATACTATATGATTCCAACTGTATGACATTCTGGAAAAGGCAAAACTATGGAGAGGGTTAAAAGATCAGTGGTTGCCAGGGGATGGGTGGAGGAGGGAGAGAACAGGCCAAGCACAGAGGATTTTCTAGGGCAATGAAACTACTCCGTATATTATAATGATGGATACACATCATTATACATTTGTCCAAACCCACAGAATGTACAACACCAAGGCTGAACTCTAATGTAAACCAAAGACTTTAAGTGACAGGGGCACCTGGGTGGCTCAGTCAGTTAAGCACCTCTTGATTTCAGCTCAGGTCATGATCTCATAGTTTGTGGGTTCAAGCCTGGCATCAGGCTCTTCACTAGCAGTGCGGAGCCTGCTTGAGATTCTCTCTGCCCCTCCCTCTCTCTCTCAAAAAGAAACATTAAAAACAAAAGACTTTAAGTGACACTTATGTGTCATGAGGTTCATAGACTGTAACAAATGTACCCCTCTGGTGGGGCATGTGGCTATGGGGGAGGCTGTGCATGTATGCGGGGGTAGCTGGTACATGGAACATCTCCGTACCTTCTGTTCAATATTGCTGTGAACCTCACACTGTTTTAAAAACATAGTCTTTAAAAAACAGAATGAATAGTGTAACGTACCACGGTGCATCAAATACACTCCTCTCCCCACATATTGTGTGGGGCACAGATAGTTAAGTCAGGCAGTTCTGGGGTGGAATCTCAGGTCCACCCCAGTTATTAACCTTGGGCATGTGAATTCAGAACCCCAGTGCCCTCATTTGGGCCCTCATCAGCCCAGCTGATTCCTTCTGTAACCCAATTAAGGGGGAAAAGGCCTTCATTACAAGGGCTTTGCTCTAAGGATCCACATTCCTCCCCAGGGACTTTTGAAAAATGGGGCACATTTGAAAAATGGGGGTCACACTGCCCTAACTGTAAAATATTTGGCACTTGACAGCAATCAGTAAGCATTAGTGGCCTTTCCCTCAAGCTGGGCAATCAAACTTCAGATAAACTGAGCTTATCTGCCTCTGTCAAAGGCTCTCTGGACTCTCAGAGGAACTGTTGGATGGAATGCTTTGGTGGGTGGAGGGAAGCTTTCTACCTGACGGTTTATAGCTGGGCCTGGGGGCCTCTGCAGAGAAGGAAACCTACCCATCCCCTTGTCCTCCACAGAACCCTGAAGTCAAATGGAATGAGGAGTCAGCCTCAGCTTCTGGTGCTGAGACGGGTGATTCCTTGGCAAATGAACAACAATGTGGGACGCCAGCATGCCTACCCTGTTTAGTTTGAGAGCCCAGCTGATTCCTTCTGTAACCCAATTAAGGGGGAAAAGGCCTTCATTACAAGGGCTTTGCTCTAAGGATCCACATTCCTCCCCAAGCACTTTTGACCTAAGTCAGCTTAAAGGCCACAGCAGCCCGGGTGCATGAAGCCACCCCTCCTGGTGAGGGGCCTGGATTCCAGAAACAAAAGAGCAGCCTGCGAGGGGCGGCCTGTAAAGCCCTCCCGGATTAGGCAGGCACTTGGCAGGCACTCAGCAGCCAGTGTGGGCGGAAAGGGGCAGGAAGGGCAGGAACGGGGACAGGCAGAGTGACCTTCCTCTCGGCAGGGCAGGGGCAACATCTCTGTGGCCAGCAGAAAGGCTGGGAGGAGGGCACAGAAAAGGAGGGGTAGCAGGACAGGCAGAGGCTTCCAGAAACTCTCCCTCACAAGCTGCTGGCCCTTTATCACCTGAGCCAGACAAGAGAGCATGAGTTCCTCAGCCATAACCAGAGATGAGCAGGCTGGGGCACAGGGACAAGCGGCCGTGACGGAGTTCAGGTGCAGGGAGTGCAATCCACCTTACCAAAAAACACTTCTGTTATCAAAGTTTATTTTGGTTTTTATTATTTATTATTATTATCTTTAATGTTTGTTTATTTTTGAGAGAGAGACAGAGCACGAGCAGGGGAGGGGCAAGAGTTAGAGACTAAGACACAGAACCTGAAGAAGGGTCCAAGCTCCAGGCTCCAGGCTTCAGGCTCCGAGCTGTCAGCACAGAGCCTGACGCAGGGCTGGAACCCACTGACCGCGAGATCTTGACCTGAGCCGAAGTCAGACGCCTAACTTCCTGAGCCACCCAGGCGCCCCTATTTTGGTTTTTAAAAGTAATAACAATGGAGGGGCACGTGGGTGGCTCAGTTGGTTAAGTGTCAGACTCTTGGTTTTGGCTCAGGTCATGATCTCACAGTTCAAGAGTTCAAGTCCCATGTCGGGCTCTGTACTGACAGTGCAGAGCCTGCTCTTGAGATTCTCTCTCTTCCTCCTTCTCTGCCCCTCCCCCACTCACACTCTTGCGCTCTCTCAAAATAAATAAGCTTTAAAAAAACAGTAACAATGGGGGCGCCTGGGTGGCTCGGTCGGTTAAGCGTCCGACTTCGGCTCAGGTCATGATCTCGCGGTCGTGAGTTCAAGCCCCGCGTCGGGCTCTGTGCTGACTGCTCAGAGCCTGGAGCCTGTTTCAGATTCTGTGTCTCCCTCTCTCTCTGCTCCTCCCCTGTTCATGCTCTGTCTCTCTCTGTCTCAAAAATAAATAAACGTTAAAAAAAAAAAATTAAAAAAAAAAAACTAACAATGGACAAGAAGAAACTATTAGATATACAACAAAATGTTAACAGCAGTATCTTGGAGGGCTGAGATCTTGTGTGATTTTTATTTTCATGCTTTCAACACTGTGGATTTTTTAAAAAAGAAACATTCAAAGTAAAAAAAAAAAAAAAAAAACCAAACTCACAGAGAACAGATTGGTGGTTGCCAGTGGCAAGGGGGAGGTGGGCGAAATGGGTGAATGGAGTGAAAAGGTACAAACTTATAACTGTAAAGTAAATAAGTCCTGGGGATATAATGTACAGCATGGTGAAGACAGTAATATCATATTCTGCATTTGAAAGTTGCTAAGAGATAAATCTTAAAAGTTCTCATCATGAGAAAAAAATGTAACTACATGAAGTGACAAATGCTAACTATACTTATTGTGGTGATCATTTCCCAAAATGTACAAAGATTGAATCCTTATGTTGTACACCTGAAACTAATATAATGTTATGCCCATAAAAAAAGAGTGCTTCAGGGATGAAAAGTACAGCATGGGAATACAGTCAATATACTGTAATAGCATTGTATGGTGACAGATGATAATAATACTTATCATGGTGAGCACAGCTTAATGTATAAAATTGTCAAATTACCATGCTGTACATCTGAAACTAGTAACATCGTATGTCAACTACACTTTAATAAAAATAAATTGAAAAGTAATATTCAAAAAAAGACTGAAATTTTAAAAACATTCAATGTATAGACATTTTATTACTTCAATACTGTGTTTCCAGTCTGAAAAGAAACAGAGGGAGGGACTAGATACCCACTGTATTAAGGCCCAGCTCAAAATGTATCCCCAAGGATTCCCTGGTAACTTCACGTCACGTCTTTGAGAAAGTCATCCCTTTAATAATAACATGCCCCATGTCAGCACTGTGCTAAATATCCCACTTCGTCCTCACAAGATGCAAGGCCCCACCCAGGTCCAACCCAGAAGTAGTGACCTTTTTTTCTTTTTCCGTTTTACTAATTATAAATGACATATTCACTGACAACTTTTCTAAAGTAGAAAAAAATAACAAATATCACTTATGATCTCTCATGAAAAGTCCTAGTAAGTTTTACATGGATTCCTTTTTTTAATGTTTATTTATTTATTTTTGAGAGAGAGTTCACATGCACACAAGCGGGGGATGGGATAAAGAGAGAGGAAGACAAAGAATCCCAAGCAGGCTCTGCCCTATTAGCTCAAAGCCTGATACGGGGCTTGAACTCACAAACTGTGAGATCATGACCTGAGCTGAAATCAAGAGTCAGATACTTAACTGACTGAGCCACGCCTTTACACAGATTCTTCAGATGTTTTCCTCTGTGCAAACTTCTACAAAATGGAGTCATAATCTACAAGTATGCCCAACTCCCCCTTCAAGACAGCATCAGAAACCATATTTTCAATGGCTGCCTAGCATTTTGTCATCATAAGGTTGTGTCATGATTCCACCAGATCCCCATTCTGGCATTTGGGCCATTTCTCATCCTTGTGGTCTCTGTTCTGGTCACTCACCAGACAGGCCTTCCCCGACTGCCCTCCCATAGCAGCCTGTGTGTTCCTACACTGAGCAGTGACTGTCCAATAAAGGGTTTATTAACCGGACTTCTCCTTCCACCCCGCAGAATGTGATCTCTGTGAGGGAGGGAGTCATTTTTCTCTCCAGGTCTGGGCTGTACCCCTGGTACCTGGCACACAGTAAGGGCTAAAAAATATCTGCTGAATGAATGAACGAATGTTTGAATAAATGAATGGAGTGTTCATGATGCACACAGGTGCCACCTCAGCCAACACCAGCTGCGGGAAAGCTTCTCCCTGCCTGTGGCCATCCCTGCCCCGCCCCAGTCTCCCTTAGCCAGCCCTGCATCCTTCCCTGGGGAAACCAATGCGGGGGACACTGCCCCCTGAGTGGGAAATTCCACCATGATGTGGGACAGTTCTGTGACCAGAGGCACCATTCTAGAGGAAAGGAAGGTGGTACATGTCCAGAAACGCTTGCGTCCTTTAGGAACCACTCTCCTTGCTGACCAAGAGCTCTGTCTGGGGGTTCCAAGGCAGAAAGAGGATTATTGAGAGGAACAGCTTTCCGAGAAAGGCTGAAGACAAGTGACTCACAACACCTACAAAGCCCAAACTGGAATACACAGAGTGGCGGCAGGGCTGTGTGGACAGGCTTCTGAAGATTCCATGCACGTGTCTGCTCCTCCAGTGCTCTCCCCTTTCTCACAGAGGCACTGACCTTGTCAGAGGTAGCAAACACTCTACACCTGGGCTGGTCTCAGATGTGCCTGGAAAACAGGTGAGGCCAGGCTGAATTGCAGTTCAACAGGCCCCAAGCCCACAGCCAGGACTGCTGGGCAGGGACCCTGGCTTGTCACTGCTGAAGGACAGATGGGGGAGAAAATTCAGCTTGTGCTCTTCACACACAGGCTATGCCGGCATTTTGAGGCTAACCTCAGAGGAGTTTGAAGGTCATGTGCACCGTAAAAGTTCAGCTGGTCACCCTTGTTTTCTCATATGAAGGGAGGAAGGGAGGTCTACATTTTGTAGACTTGGTGTCTTGTACTGTGTTGTTTTCTAACTGCCTTATGGTTTTACTTCTCATCATTCACCTATTCTTCCTTCAGATCTCAGCTTAAAAGTCACTTCTGAAAACAGTGCTTCCTGGTCATATGCCTTTCAGATATTCCCCAAGCACCTAGAACTTTTCCCCACCTATCCATCCATCCATCCATCCATCCATCCATCCATCCATCCACTTTGAGTGTCTTTCTTCACTCCTCAACGATAAACATCATGAGAAAAGGATGGGTTTGTCTTGTTCAGCTCTGTGACTCCAATACTTGACACAGAAGAAACACTCAATAATAAACAAAACGTCCAAACTTGGAGAATGGCACATACTTGAAATGAAAAGGGAAGTAAAAATGGTTTGCTCAGGATCTTAGAGGTTGAATAAAACTATCATAATGTGCAAATCAAAATACTCCCCAAGACCAGGAGGTGTAAGAACCTGGGGATGCTGAATTCTAGGGGAAAGAGAAAACTGTCCTTGCCTTGGGGTGCCTCAGTCTACCCAATAGCAGCAGGGGTTGAACACAGAGGAAAAAGGTGGTGTTTTATAAGGGACTGGGAACTTCAAGAATTCTAAATTACATACTCTACTCTCAGTCATTTCAAAGGCAATGTTTCCCAGTGTGTGTTCCATGACACCCCAGGCCCAATTTTTATACTCCCTGAAGAACAGGGATCTGTGGGCCATACTATATACTGCATACAACTTTGTTCCTTCCTTAAAAGGAATCAGATATTAGCTCACTGGAATCCCTGAAACATTTGTTCAGGAAAAAAAACTCACATAATTTTAGGAAACTCTAGGTTAAATCTGTTTATCCACAGATGACCATCACCACCATCCCTTTTTAGGGGGGTTGGGGGCAGAGGAACAACATCCCAGAGAGCTTGTTCCGGGAGATGGTGATTTAGGGTGCTGGCAGCTGGGCACTGGTGTGCTGGGGACATTAAATTCCAATGCATCTGCAAGGTGAGACTCCAGAGAAAATCCCTGGCTCAACTCCCAACAAGTTGATGATGCTAAGCCGAAAGGTTTACTGAAAAGCTCTCTGAGATGAAAAGCCACAGTTTTCACCTGTTGAATTGCCCTGGTAAGAATTTCCACACAGCCATGGTGTTCAGAGCCTAGGAGAGGCACAAGACGACAGAGATGCCAGCTCACCCTGGCAGCCAAGAGCCGGGTGCCCTGCCTTGTGGGGTCTACGGACGGGCTCCAAATTAAATCCCCTCAACTGCCCTGTCTCATATATATATATTACATATGTGTATATATGTGTACAATACACATATACACATTTATATATATATATATGTATATATATACACACATTTTAATATATTACATATGTATTCACAATTTTGGCAATTCCCAGTCCTCTCTAAACACAGACTTGGTTCCTCCCTGGAAACGACCTACTGCTATGTAGACTGAGGCACCTGTCTACTGTCACTGTCACACCAAGGCAAAGACAGAATTCAGCATCCCCAGGTTCTTATACCTCCTCTCTGGTCTGGTCTTCATGAGTATCTGGAATCACTCATTATGATGAACAGCTTTATACAACCTTCCATTTTATATACATGCATATATATATATATATATATATATATATATATATATATGGTTTTAAAACTCTGTGTATTTCCTTTGCCAGATACCATGTTCCATGCATTGTCCTCTCACCTCCAACAAGCCCACATGGTGGGGATTATCAGCATCCCAGTATTCAGGACAAGGACAGCTCAGAGAAGCTACATAACTTGCTTAAGGTCCCCCAGTTTGTAAGTGATGGATCTGAATCTGGGCTTTCTAATTCCATGCTCATAACACTGCTTTGCAGACTCTATGGGATAGTTTACGTTTGTGTTTTCCTTCCAAAATAATGTTATATTTAACAGGTTATAAAATATTTTATTACTGTAGGAATTTTAGAAAACACATATATGAATACAAAGAAAATTAAATTCACCAGCAATCCCACCACCAAGAGACAAGTGTGAGCATGTGCACGTGTTGGTAGACACGCCTCCAGTCTAGCTTCTCTGCATACACATGCCCCCACTTCTCCCTCACACTGTACTATGGCCCTACTGACAGCTGTAACTCAACCTGGGCTCTCCATCGCAGCACTCAGCCTGTTGAGCTGGGCATAGTCAGTGGCACCACCAGGACTGGCTGATGCCCAGAAAAATGAGGCACAGAAGTGCAATGGCCAAAGCCGCCCTGTGGGTTAGTGGCAAATACTGGACTTGGACATCAGAGGGACTGGCTGGGCCTGGGGTGTGGTGCTGCTTTGAGTGTGACAACCACTTTGTAAGTGGCCCAAGGTGCAGAGCAGGGGCAAGTTGCTCTCCCACACCAGCCGCTGAAGGAAAACCACACTGGTCTCCTTTGTGCTTCCCGCCATGCTCATCCTCAGTGCTGCCAACTGCTGCCTCCCTAGGGAGGCTGGGCCTCCAGGCACTGGGCCAGCTGGTTGGGAAACAGCTCGAGGGATGGTGTCTGCCTGAGAACAAAGAGTAGCAAGACATGAAGAAACATCATGTGTAACCAAGGTGACCAACAGGAAGCGGAGACTTACAAATTGAAAGGGAAAAAGAAAGGGGAGGTGGGTAAGTTGGCTCTTCAGAGGCCTCAGAAGTACACACCTCTGACCCCAGAGGCCCTGCACAGTTCAAGGATCACCCTCCTTCCCCTCTCTGCCCCAATTGCTTCATAAAGCCCAAGAAGGTATTTTCGGTAAAGAACCAACATCGCTGCGAGAACACTATTTCGACACCCTCGAGAGGGTGGCTTGCAGCACATAAAGCCAACAATGCCAGTGACATCCCCTCCTGCTGACCTCTGGCCTGTCTTCCAGCAGAGAGAAAGGTCATCTCCAGCCACCACATCTCTCACTGGCCCCCTGAACTCAGAAAAGGGCCAGCTCCGGACACGCCTCTTTGTTCCCAGGAGCCACAGCCACTGGCGTCCAGAGCATACTCTGTGACAGGTCTGGCTGCTGTAGCTACTGGCATCCAACTGCGGCCAAAGGCATGTGTGTCTGCCTCTCTATGGTCCTGCCCCAGAGACCTCCCAACACCCCCAAAGACAACACTCATGGTCTTTTTATAAACTGTCCCCCATATTCTTCATTTCGGCAACTTCCTGATTTGACCACATCCTTCACACCTTACCTTCTCAATGGGGGGGGGCCCCTCATTCTCCCACATGCTCTGTTATGTAGGGACAGGGGTCATGATGCACCCCCTTCCATGGTGGTTCTCTGTAACAGGTCCAACCCCTGGATCTCTCCCCCTTCCCTCCTGGGTCACCATTCCTAAGCTGTGGCTCCAACATCTCTTCACTCGACTCTTCCCGTTCCCAATTTCCAGATTCCTTCTGAGGGATTTTCCTGGGAACCTCGACCCTACCATGCAGCCTGAAACAGGTCAGTAAGGTAACCACTACCACAACCACTACCTCCATTCCCCTGCTGATATACAGTCCAGGGTTTCTACAACTATGGTCATTTGATCCCAGACATTGGAATCTTCTGAGAATTCCCTGAAAAATGGAGGCTTCCCCCTGTCCTGAGTTGGATAATGTCTCCCCAAAACCCCTACCTACCCAGAACCTCAGAATGTGACTTTTGGAAACAGGGCCTTCACAGATGAGACCAACTTACAATAAAGTTGTAATGGATTAGGGTGGGCCCTAAACCAATGACTGGTATCCTTATAAGAACAGAAAAGAGAGACATCCAGACATACAGGGGAAAGACTAGGCAAAAGCAGATACAGGAGGAAGACGAGGTCAAGATGGAGACAGAGAATGCATGAATGCAGCAATAAGCCAAGGAGCACTCCAAAAGTGTGAGAGAGTAAAGTTGTACTGTTTTAAGCCACCTAGTCTGAGGCAGCCCTAGCTGTCTGCTGCATTCCCCATTTCCTGACTTACTGTATCTGACTTCCTGGAGACACAGCTGGGCATCTATCTGTGCTTTACGTGCACGTCATCCGAGCCTGATGCTTCATTATATGCTCCATAAAGGTAAAGAATTTTGTTTTGTTCACCACTTATATTCCCAGCAGTTGGCAGTGTTTAGCATGTGGTCAGCTGCTAAAAATAGGTGTTGAATGCAAGAATGAACACGCACTGATGTTCAGGAACTACTAGTGCCGTGGTCAGTGGTCAGGACAATTAACTCGTCTTTTTTTTTTTTTTTTTTTTTTTTTTGAGAGAGAGAGAGAGAGAGCCAAAGCAGGGGACAGGGACAGAGGGAGAGAGAAACAGAATCTTAAGCAGGCCCCATGCTCAGCACTGAACCCAACGTGGAACTCAAACTTGAACCGTGAGATCACGACCTGAGCCAAAATCAAGAGCCACCCAGGGGTCCCTCCTTGTCTTTTCTTTCTTAAGCAACATTAATAATCAATGAGATAATATGAATCAAGGATTTAACACTATCTGGCTTATTGTAGGCACCCAATAAACATCAACTTGGTGGGTAGTGGGAGTCTTTAAAGAGGACACAGAAACTAGCATATGCTAGGAGTTTTCTAAGAATGATGTTCACTGTGACAAAGGCCCATCATGCTCAGCAATGGAAAAACGTAAGAAACTTGAAACCCTTCTCCCCTTTGTTAACTGGTCCTTTGACTCTATTTCCTCAAACTCTCAAATCTCTCCACTTCCTGCCCTGGTTCAGATGCGATTTCTCTGGACCACCACCAACACTGGAGACACAGGTCTCCAAGGCCAAGGCCATTTCCCAGTGATCCAGCACTCCCTCCTCATACCACTGTGCGTGCTCGCAGGATACATGTACACATCTGGGAGACCCACATCCCCAGAGCCAATGCTCCCGGCCCCTCTCCTGCCCCTCCCCACTCACTAGACCGCCCTTTGCAAGTCACTGTGTGACCATCACTCACTGCCCTGTGCCCTGAGAGATGAACTTCCTCCACGCCTCTCTCTGCCTAGCGAGCTTCTGCTTATCCTTTGAACACAGTCCAAACAGCACCTCCTCTTTGAAGCTTTTCACGTGTCTCTAAGCAACGGGATGTCACCATCTGTACAGTGGTTCACAGTGTGAGCTTTGGAGCCAGCTTGCCTGCCTTCAAATCCTGGCTCTGCCATCTTCGTAGCTGCATGGCTTTAGGTAAGTCATTTAACTCTCTAAATTCTCCTGAGTCTCACCTGTAAAATGAGGATAATTACAGTACCTTCTGGGGGGGCTGCCTGAGGACTTTGATAATGGAAGGAAATGTGTATCAAGCAAGCGTCCATTAATGTACATTAACGTGGACTATCATTACTGATGTTGAGGCCTCCAGGGTGTGGTTGAGTCCACAGCCTCTCCTGGCAGAGCCTCCCATAGGTCTACAGGTTATACGTGGGGCTCAGTAAATGCTGACTGAAGGGGCTGTCTGCCAGTAAGGCCATGGAGATGGTCCAAGGAAATAAGCCAGTATTCTGCCATCCCCACTCATGGTCTAGAAAGGTTGCCTGTGGCCCTGGGCTTCCTCCTTTCTCACCAGGATGCTGAAATCCCTTCCTCCCAAAGCAGGCTTCCAGGGAGGTTCCTGACAACTGGGAAGATATCCCTAGTGGTCTGACAACACTTCTCCCACAAACCACTTCATGGCCAGTCTCAAAAGTAACCATACAAAATAAGCCCTGAAGTATTAAGGGATAACGCCTGCAACTTGCTTCCAGAAAAAAAAAAAAAAAGTATTAAGATGGAAGAAGAGAATGATAAGGCAAATGTGTGAAATGTTCACAATTGTGAACCGTGTTGGCAACTCTCCTGTATGTTTGATATTATTTCAAAACAGAAAATGAACACAAAAGGAGAGACTAACGAGATCTATCAACTCAGAACCAACAGCCTTGTCCCACTAACCCCCGCCTTCTCACGTCCCTCGAGGGGAAGTTCGTGTTACCCCATCATTGACTTCAAGGCTGGCTGCAATTCTTTTGCCCGTCCTAAGTCACACTCTGCACAGCAGATCGCACGGTCTCAAAGCCCCAGCTCTCCCACTTAATAGGGAAGTCCTGGCTGAGCATTTAAGCTCTCAGAGGCCATTTCTCTACCAGCAGGGTGGAGTTACTGGGAGCCATGCTACCTGCCCCAAAAGCCTGTTTCAACAGCGAAATCCAGGAAGGCAGTGTGTGGGCTGTAGGACACAGACTCCAGATAAGGTGTCTGTGATGTGCAGCAGTCACTCTGCTCAGAGCTGAACAGACACGGCCCTGGCCTGCCCTCGCGGGCCTGCTGTCTAGGGGGGAGGCTGGTTCTAAATCAGATAATCCCATTAATAAGTGTAGAATTACAAATCATGCTGAGTGCTGAAGCAATAATGCGCGGTGGTCTGAGAATGTAACAAGGGTCCCAGGCCCGACCTTGTCTGGAGGGGAGTAAAGAAAGGCTTCTCTGAGGAAGCGATGTTTGAGCTGACAGCTAGCTAGACAAAAAGTAGGTTACAGCACACTAAAATCCCACAAGAGTAGGGAAGTATATAAACCAAATTGTTAACAGAGAACTCAAGTTAAATGACACCATTAGTAAGGAACAGGCCAAATCAAGGTAGGGGACATTTATCAGAACAAATGACCTGGTTTCTCCAAAAATCAAGGTCATGGGGAAAAATGCTTTTAAGGGAGGGGGGTGCAGGGAAGGGAGGCTATCAGACAATTAAAAACTTAAAGAGTAATTTAAAAAAAATTTTTAAGTTTATTTATTTATTTTGAGAGAGAGAGAGAGCAAGCAAGGGAGGGGCAGAGAGAGAGAGAGAGAGAGAGAGAGAGAGAGACAGAATATCCCAAGAAGACTCTGCACTGTTAGTACAGAGCCTGATATAGGACTCAAACCCATGAACCACGAGATCATGACCTGAACCAAAACCAGGAGCTGAATGCTCAACCAACTGAGCCACCCAGGCACCCCTTAAAGAGTAATTTTTAAGAAATGTAATACATGGACCTTATCAGGATGATGATTTGAATAAACCAACTATAAAAGCCATTTTTGAGACAAGTGGGGAAGCTTAATATGGACTGGGCAATAATAGATATTAATGAATTGTTAATTTTGTTAGGTGTGATAGTGGCATAGTTGTTACATTTAATTTTCAATGTTTATTTTTGAGAGAGAGAGAGAGAGAGAGAGAGAGCGCGCGCGCGAGAGAGAGGGCTCGAGTCAGGGAGGGGCAAAGAGAGAAGGAGACACAGAATCCAAAGCAGGTTCCAGGCTCTGAGCTGTCAGCACTGAGACTGATGCAGGGCTTGAACCCACAACCCGTGAGATCATGACCTCAGCCAAAGTTGGACACTTAACCGACTGAGCCACCAAGGCATCCCCAAAGTTGTTACTTTAAAAAAAAAAAAGCCTGTTAGCAGATATTTATATGTAAAATCACATGTTGTCTGGGGAACAGATGAAACAGGTACTAAGCTAAGTGGAAAGTACATGGGGATTCATTTTACTATTCTCCCTACTTTTGTGTATCTTTAAAAATTTCTATCATAAAAGTTAAGAAAAAAACAGAGGTACACTCCAAAGAATTAGACATGCTCTGAGCTGTCTGGGATTTTTGCAATGATCAGAAAAATCAACTGTCATCAAGCACAAAGCTGTCTTCCACAATGTCACATCTAATGACTCCACAAATTTTAGTGTGTTAGACCAACCACAGTGAAACCAATTCCCTTCTGATGGGCATTTAGGTTCTTTCCAACTTTTCCATACAGCAATTGAATCTAGTTCCTGACGCTTCTCTTCTAATGACCATCCCTTCCCATTCTTGTTCCCTCAACCCACCCACCCACCCAAGTCACTGGATGATCATTTCTGGAATAAGTAGCTCGTGGTACCAGTGTGGATGTCTCTATCATAAAGGATGTCCAGGCTCTGGCACTACCTACTCCAGTGACCTCTAAGGGAGCCAATGCCTCTGGACAATTCAAATTTGGCCTCAGAAGGAGTCAGTTCTCAAGTAAGTGCCACTTGGAGGTAGGAGGCAGCACACACTGAGGGGGCTAAGAGGGAGCACTAGGAGTTTTCTGGCCAGGGCGGAAGGCACTTCAACAACCCTTACCCAGCCCAAGATGGGTCCCAGGCTGGTTCCCTGCTGCAGATGGGGCCCCTCAGGTCTGGGAAGGTATCAGAGTTCCCTCCTTATTCTCCTCCAGTGCTTTTCCCACTCTGGGTTCCCATTCCTTTCAAACACAGCCAGGAGACACCATTTTGACCTAACCAAATGGCATTGATTTTTTTCAAAACAGTAATACCTAGGTTTAGCAAAGCTGCTGGGAAGCAGGCACTCTCCCACACCACTGGTGGAAGTGCAAACAGGTGCAACCTTTCAGGAATTAACCGGTGATATGCAAAGTTCTCAAAATTATACCCTGTGACCAACAATTTCATTTTAGGAATTTATTCCCATGACCATACTCACAGACAGACTTGGATCAGTACCGCAGTGCTATTTATTTATTTATTTATTTATTTATTTATTTATTTATTAAAAAAATTTTTTTAAACATTCATTTATTTTTGAGAGAGAGAGACAGACACACAGAGCATGAGCAGGGGAGTGGCAGAGAGAGAGGAAGACACAGAATCCAAAGCAGGCTCCAGGCAGCACAGAGCCCGACGTGGGGCTCAAACTCACAAACCATGAGATCATGACCTGAGCCAAAGTCGGATACTTAACCAACTGAGCCACCCAGGCAACCCCACAGCGCTATTGAAAATCAAATGGTACATGAGAGGGGCTCCTGGGAAGCTCAGTCAGTTGAGCGTCTGACTTCTGCTCAGGTCATGATGTCACAGTTTGTGAGTTCAAGCCCTGTGTCCAGCTCTGTGCCGACAGCTCAGAGCCAGGAGTCTGCTTCAGATGCTGTGTCTCCCTCTATCTCTCTGCCCCTCCCCCGCTCGCGCTTTCTCTCTCTCAAAAATAAATAAATATGAAAAAATTTTTAAAAAATCAAATGGTACACGAGAAATGCCTCAAAGGACAAGGGAGAAATGGATGAAAGAGCTGTGTTGTATAAATAAACAAATGGAATATTACTTAGCAAGAAAAAGGAATAAACTCCTAATAGCTATAACATGGATGCATCTCAAACATATTACGCTACGGAGAAAAAGGCAGACAGAAAAGAGTACGTATGTATAACTCTATGTATATCAAACTCTAGGAAAGACAAATACAATCCAGAGAGACAAACAGTAGATGGCTTGCCTAGGGCTGGGAGCAGGATGGAGTGAGTGACTGAGAAGGGGCACAGAGGAGCTTTCTAGGTCAATGGCAATGTTGTACATCTTTTCTTCTTAAGATTTCTGTTTTTAAGTTTATTGGGGCAACTGGGTGGCTTGGTCGGTTAAGTGACTCTTGATTTTGGCTCAGGTCATGATCTCATGGTTCGTGGGTTCAAGCCCCACATCAGGCTCTGTGTTGCTGGTATGGAGTCTGCTTAGGATTCTCTCTCTCTCCTCTCTCTCTGGCCCTCCCCTGCTTGTGCATGTGCTCGCTCGCTCTCTCTCCCTCTCAAAATAAGTAAATAAACGTAAAAAAAAAAAATTTTTTTTTTTTTACGTTTATTTGTTTATTTAAGCATTCTCTCTATATCCAATGGGGGGGGGGGCTCGAACTGATGACCCAGAGGTCAAGAGCCACGTGCTCCACCAACTGAGCCAGCTAGGTGCTCTGGCAATGTTCTGTATCTTAGTTACATGAATGCACACATTTATCAAAACTCACTATACACTGTAAACTGCACACTTAAGATCTGTACATTGTACCATAGGTATAGCTATCTGGGTGGCTCAGTCAGTTGAGTGTCCAGCTTCGGGTCAGGTCATGGTCTTACGGTCTGTGAGTTCGAGCCTCGCATGGGGCTCTGTGCTGACAGCTCAGAGCCTGGAGCCTGCTCCCGATTCTGTGTCTCCTCTCTCTGCCCCTTCCCAGCTTGCACGCTCTCTCTCAAAAATAAATAAACATTAAAAAATTTTAAAAAAAGATCTGTACATTGTACTCTAGATTATAACTCAGTTTTAGGAAATTAATAAGCATTCCACCTAAATATCCAACAAGAAGATGAGCCAATCAAATCCTGGTGTATCCACACAGGAAAACGTGATGCATGATACTGTAGAAAAGTAGTTAATGATGTAGAAAGCTATTTGGTATATACAGTGAAGGAAAAAATTAAGTTATAGAACCATAATATATATTTAGATAGAAAATGACCAAAAAGAAATAGTCCGTCCATTCATTCAAAAAAAAAACGTATTGAGTATCTACTATATACCTTCATAATTACCATGAACAGAAAAGCCAAAAAAAAAAAAATCCCTTCTGGTCACAGAGCTTCTGTTCATTGGTTTCACAGAAAATATTTAAATTATTAAAATATACACATTAAAAAATCAAATGGTACAGCACAGTATAAAGTACACTACTTGTGTTCGAACACACAAACATATACCATATTTGTGTTTGTTTACACATGGAACAACTTTGGAAGGATGCACAAGAAGCTGGAATTGGTGGCACCTTTGAGAGAAAAACTCACAGAATGAGACAGGGTGAAGAAAGCCTATTTACTACCTACCCTTTCATATAGTTGGATTTTTTTTTACCATGTTCTCATATTACCTATTCTAAATAAGCACAATTGCCTGTTTCTAATTTTTTTTTTTTTTTTTTTTTTTTGCTGGTGTCCAATAGCCAGGATTTCGGTGAAGAATGATACAGAAATGCATGAAATGAACAGAGTGTTTTGAGGCAAGGTATTTTCCATTTTTACTAAAAAAAAAAAAGCAAAAACAAAATAAAACTGTATCATGATAACATGCACACAAAGGAACAGAAGAACCTAAACCAAAATATCAACAGAAATGACTTCCAAATGGTGAGACTAACTTTCTTTGCTTGTATTTATTTTTGCAGTTTCCTAAGCAAACAAGCAAAACAAAAACGAAAACAAAAAATCAAAAACAACCCACCCCAGTCTGTGTGTGTGTTTAATAACATTTAAAAAAACAAAAAGAGAGAAAACAGCAGACCCAGTGTCACCTCTTTCTGCCAGGTGCTCAGATACTCCAGACAATCGTTGGCTGTACTCCCTTTACCCAAGGGGCAGTATGGTTTAGAAAGACAAAGAAGAAGTCAAGGGCAAGGGCACAGGGCCAGCTCAAGGCCTTAAATGTCCTCTCCTTACTTAGCATACGCTTCCCCAGCCAACCAGGGTGCCTGCCAACCCCCTTCTCCACCTCAAAATCAAGGCCCCAAAGGCCCATACCCATGTATTTTCTCCTGGGACACCTGGGAGGCAGGTGGGGCAGGGATCACACTATCTTGAGGTGCAGATGAAAGGAAGCCTGCAAGATAACTTGCATCTTCCACAGATAAGGTACACAGAGACCAAGTCTCAGGTGAGCACTGTGGGCACACTGAGCACTTCTGTTGTCTAAGACCAGAGGGGCTCGTGAGAAAACACCCAGTTCTGATTCACCTTTGTCCCCAAGCTTCCTATAGAACACAAGTAGGGATACTGGAGTCTGGGTGTCTTAAAGCTGGATGCCACCATGAATGACATCTCATCCAGCCCCCCAACCTCATTTCTCACTCCATCTTCTGTCTTCTGCATACAACCCCAGGGGTAGCCCAGATCACCCTTACAAGTGGGACTGTAGGAAACCCCTCCTTATACTAAAAGCCTCACCCTTCCCTCCAGAAAGGGGCCCTGAGGGCCAGCTGCTTAGGGTCTCCCTTGAAGACCACAACCATAAGGCAGCCTTGTCAGTAGGCAAGGGCTTCTCAAAACCAGCCATTTGGGGTCTGAGAGGCTTGAATGACACATTTCTGGAACTGAGCTGGGCAGACACGTTCTGTCACCAGTGTCTAGAACATTTTCTTATTGATAGATCTGGTTTTATCTCATGATTTGGGAAGAACTGTCCCTTGAGTGTGCAGAAACCCAAAAGGAGGGCAAGAGAATAGAAAAGCCAATTATGGGGTGACCTACTCAAATTGTGGAGCATGGGCTTGGGTCAACACTTTTTATAAAGAGTCAAATGTTCAACCGTGCAGTGGAGAAATTTGAGGAATTTAGGGAGAAGAGCGAGAAGGAAAAATATGGATGTTGGAAGTGCAAAATAAAAGGATGTGAAAGCTTTAGAAGCCATTAGAAAACAATGTGGCTTTAATCCAGGGGTGGCAGACCGAGCTGGGGTGAGATTCTGTCGTGTCCAGCTGTCAGAGTTCAGGCAAGAGAAGACGGCCCGGAGGGGTCCCTACTCTGCCCTGGCAGGTCAGAACACCATCATGTCCACCCCAGGGAGAGGCAACAGCAAAGGCCAAATCACTTCAAGGTGAGAAGCACCATATACAAGTGAGGTGCCAGAGCCAAATAAGGAAGGCCCTGGCCTGGCAATCAGCCCTTCCAATGCCCAAAGCAAGGCCAGAGCCCATGGCTGCTGGCTTCTCAGGGTGGCTTAAAGAAAATCCAACTTACAGAGTCATTGTAACACCGACTAAAGCCAAAGCCTACAATGCCACGGATGGAAGAGCCTTGACTCCCCTGCCTTGCATTTCCAATCTTTGTTAAAATGGACGTTTTTGCAAATGAATCTACGGTCAAGCTCTGATACAATGATCTATTCGCTCTCAACAGAGTTACTCATACCCTCTGAGTCTTGTAGTTTCCCATCTGTAAAACAGGGTCAATCCCAGCACTAGGGCAGATATGAGAAGTGAGATAATACATGGAGGACATGCTTGGCACACTGCCGGCATCAGGAAGTGCTCAATAAACAGTAGCCGCTAACATTATCATCGCTAAATGTCACTTTTGTTTGTGGTGTTTAGGAAGATCTTTGTATAAATTCAATCACAAATCAGTAAAAATGTCCTTGATCAGTCTACCGGTTCACGAAATGTGGTCTCACACAGCTCAAGTTCTCTAAGTGTGGAAGGAAGCAAGCTTCAGGAAGCAGCTGATTGCTCTGCAGATCTGGAGCAGGGCAAGGAGACCCCCAAGGTGCCACATGACCCCAATCCTAGGAGGAGGTGAACAGGATGAAGGAGGGAACCTCTAGCATGCAGGCTCCCAGGAGCCCCGGAAGATAAAGCTACCAGGTCAAAACAAGTAGGGCTTGTCGACATGGTTTTGAGAGGGTGGGATCTTAAATTTTAAACTTATTTTAAAGCTAATTTTAAACTTAAGGTGGATTCACCTTTTGGGGGGAAAGGGGAAGGAGGCTCTCAGCTTTAATCTGAATATTCATGAGGACATATACCTGGTCACCAGAAAACATCACCAACAGTCTCACTGTCCCCACTGGCGACAGTGATCATCTGTGATCATGTTCTCCTTCCCTCATGTTCAATGAAGAAGTTCAAGGGCACAGGTGTTACAAGTAAGAAACCTGATTCCCCTGTACTGGCTGGCAGCCCTTCACCCCAACAGAAAGTAGCTGGAGAAAGGGGTTCCAGGTTTGCTCTAGAAGAAGCAATGGGGCAGGAAAGATGATGAAGGGAGCAATTTAAGTCTGAGCATGGGATAAAGGTGGCCTGAGAGGGAGACACTTCTCTAGAGCGATCTGGATGGAAGGAGGGTTCCATGGCTGCTTAGATTTTGCCGAGGGCACCTAGCTTCTGGGTCCCAGGTACGTGACTTTTGGCCAACTGAGGCCTCTCCCAGCCTCAACCCCATCACCATCCAATGGCCCAAAGGGATAATGATCCTTGTCTTAATCAGGACTACCTGTCACACTTGTGAAGCGTTCACAAGGTGGTCACAAACCCCAAGCCTTACTCTGCATACACGCTATGTGAAAGGGACTATCAGTTTCACATTCAGCTTCCACTCAGCAATCGGTAAGTGTGAGGGCACAATTCCTGTCATGTGCCTACCACAGTTCTTAGGTCCTCTCATCACTCCTAACATTCCTATCAAATTCACCCCCCAGGCTACAGAAAAGGAAACTAAAGAAGATTCATTCTTTTCACCACTCCACTCAGATCAGGGAGGCTCCATTCTAGACACGGACACCTGGCACTGAACAAGACAGGCACAGGACTATTCTTGCAGAGCGTACATTCTAGTGTAGGGGAAAAGGTAATAAACAGGCAATAATTCCAGATGCTGGTAAATACTATAAAGGAAACAAAATAGGATGCTTTGATAGACACAGAGGAATAGTATTAGAGAAAGGCAGACTTCAAATAGAGGGAACAGCCAGTGCAAAGGCCCTGAGACACAAAATGAGCTTGACTTATTAAAGGAAGAGAAAGGAGGCCAATGTGGGGAGGCCAATGTAGGAGACAAGAGATGAGAGCAGGTGGGGCCCAACTATTTCAGATATTACAGGTACAGGTAAGAACTGGGAATTTTACTGAGAGCAATGGGATGACAGCGGAGGTCTTTAAGCAGGGAACTGACACGATCTAAGTTCTGGTGGTGGTGGGAAGAATGGACGGTGGAAGCCAGGTTCAAAGAAGTTTAGAGAGGTCATACAAGCAGCTCGGGGTTTCACCGCCATAACTAGTGTGCATCTGACACCACAGTTCCTTTCCACAGTGTCACATTTTACACACTATAGTGTAATGCTATTCTGGAATGGCACATCTGACAAAGTGGGGCTTCCACTAGCTGGGTGATCAAGCCTTGCTTCCTGCATCAGTCAACTGAGCATAACCACGCCCGGGTCGATGATGACAGTTCAACGGCACACACACAAACACGCTTTGTGTTTATCTGGAAACATTTGACAAACAACAGTGTGTACTGTGTGCCAGACACTCACAAAATTGTTCTACAGTGTTAGAAATGTAGTACTAGAATAGATGTTGACTAAAAAATTACTCTGGGAAAAATGAAAGGCCAGCCCTCATTCCTTAAGAAAGAAATTCCTTAAGAAAGGTGAGGCTGGTATGGCTGCTGGGTTCCCCTTAGCTCTCGCTTTTCTCTGCAAACTCTCCATAAAACCAAATTGTCTCAAGAAGCATCTGGGGCGTCTGGGTGGCTCAGTCGATTAAGCATCCAACTCTTGGTTTCGGCTCAGGTCATGATCTTAAGGTTTGTAAGTTTGAGCACCGCTTCAGGCTGTCATCCACTGTCAGTACAGAGCCCGCTTTGGATCCTCTGTCCCCCTCTCTCTCTGCCCCTCCCCTGCTCACATACACGCTCTCTCAAAAAATAAACATTAAAAAAAAAAAAGCATCTGCTTCTTTGAACAGAGAGTGGAAATAAAGGAGGAAAATAGTTAATATGGGGGGGGGCATTTACATTATAAACCAAAGTAACCTGGGATTGCCCTGATAAGACCAGCTTCAAGGTCACAGAGGACCCTAGGCATCAATCCCTGAGTTTTCCATTTCTATCCTGTAAAGCCTCGACAAAGCTCTTCTCCCTCTGAGGCAGGCAGCCCAACAGGAAACTAAGAGCGATATGGCTTGGGTGAGGCACAATTAACGGGGGACCGCCTGCCCCTGCTCCTCTGAGTGGCTGGAGGGGTGTTCAGAACACTCATATAAAAGACTGGGGATTCTCAGGTGACTGAGCTGGTTGAGTTTATACTGCTTTCAGAAATCCTTCCTGCTAGAAAGGGACAAATTATACCAGTCATTGCTCCCAAGCTATGAGGAGAACTGATAACCACTCAAGCCTATGATCAACAAGGAAACCCAATTTCCATGGCAGTTCTTACTAGTTCATTTAGCCACTACCTCCAGAAAAGGACCAGGACTATACTGCCTGGCCTACCAACCCACTATCTCTGCCTTCTAACACTTTAAGACCTAGATTTCTTCTCCAGATGCTCAGAATGTGTGGCACCTTGGCCATTCTGCTCCAGGGAGAAGACCAAAAAAGCTACAGCCTGGGTAACCAACACAAGACAGAGATAGACTAACAGGTACAGGCAAAAGAAAAAAATATTAATTTGGCTGGAAGACAGCCAGTCCCTAATGAGGGGGCAAAAAAACAACAACCCTGAATATCTGGTGACTTTGTAAGGAGAACTCCACAGACACTGGATGCAAATGCACTACCTGTGTAGGGACCCAGGTACCCCACTAGGAAGACCTCTCCTTCCCTATATTGGGTTGAATTGTATCCACCCCCTTCCCACCAAATTCATGTCCACCTAGGAAATAGGGTCTTTTCAGATGTAATCAGTTAAATTAAAATACTGTATTAAAGGAGACCTTATTCCAATGACTGGTGTCCTTATAAGGAGAAAAAACAAACATAGAACGCTGTGTGACAACCAGCTCAGAGTTTGGAACGAGGCATCTACAAGCCAAGAAAGGCCAAGGATCAGAAAGACTCTGCCAACACTTTGATTTTGGACTTGTAGCCTCCAGAATTGTGAGAGAACACATTCCTATTGTTTTTTTTGTTTTTTTTTGTTTTTTTTTTTAACATTTATTCATTTTTGAGAGTGAGAGAGACAGAGCATGAGCGGGGGAGGGTCAGAGAGAGAGGGAGACACAGAATCTGAAACAGGCTCCAGGCTCTGAGCTGTCAGCACGAGCCTGATGCGGGGCTTGAACTCACAGACGTCGAGATCATGACCTGAGCCGAAGTCGGACGCTCAACCGACTGAGCCACCCAGGCGCCCCGCATTCCTATTGTTTTAAGTCCTCTCCTCAAGGCAACCCTAGAGAACCAATATACTCCTCTATTTCACACCTGTTTCCCAAACCACCCTTCTCAGTCTCAGCCCAAATGCAGAAGGCAAGACACACAGGCCCTTGCCTCAGTGGCCATCAGCACTTCCTTTGAGGTGAGGGGAGGGCAGGGATCCCATTTCAGCTGCCCCCAGAGGCAAACTGGCAGGGGAGTGTTTGTTTTCTCCTCACAGCCTCCCAGTTTTGTCGCCTCTCATTTAGACTGGTTTTTCTTAAAGTTTACTCAGTTCCATCCTAGAGATTTGTGGGGTTTTTTTTGTTTGTTTGTTTTTGTTTTTGAGGGAGACATAACTTCTATATACCTTACACTTTCGCTTACCTAACATTTCTTTCTACTGAGTCACAACTTTTACTATCTTAAAAGGAACTGTTAGGTCATTACAATCAATGGGAAATCAGCATCATTTATCCTATGCAGAACTTGCTGGATTTTCATTTTTTAAATTTCACATTAAAATGAATACACAATAATTGTTTCTTTTAAAGGTACCACTTAAAATAAGCTCTTGTGGCAATATTATGGGAAATATAGCTTTAAGGACTACAGTCGCGATCTCTTGAGTTCCTAACCAGTAAACCAGTTAAAGCTCTCCAATCTCCAGTTTCTCCCCCACAATTTTCCGGGAGAAGGCTAAGGGCAGGAAGAAAGCAAGGCCATCAGGAGATCCAGTACCTACAAGGGACGACCAGAGGACATCGAATGGAGACCCAAAGGCACTTTAAATACCCAGCCACACAACCGCGGCAGGGAGGAACTGACCTTCTCGCGCAGGGTGCAGTGGACGTCTGAGGCGACGCGCCCTTCCCACCACGGCTCATCCATCATCGGGTATGCAGCACAGAGATCCGACGCTACCGGGCTCTCAGGGCGCACCCTGCGTGGACACGGGCAACTTGAGCAGCTGCAGCACGCCTCCCCGGCTCGGACCCGCGGCATCCCTATTCTCGCTCGTCCCCGGCCAGGGCCCGAATGGGCGCCCCTTCCTACCCCGCTGAGAGGAGCCGGTGGTCGCCTCCGGTCCCAGCCAAGGGTGCGGTGCCCCCTTGCCCTCTGCTCGAGGGAGCCGGGGCCACCTGGAACTCTGCAACAACTTGCAGAATTTTTATCTTCCTTTTTGCAAAAGTTGCGCAGAAAGTTGCCGACTCCGCTAGCTCACCCAAGGCTGGAGCTCCGGCAGCGGCCACCGGCTCGCCGTCCCCAACTCCTCCCCCGCCGCCCAGCCTTTGTCCTGCTCCCACATCCTGCCCTCGAGCCGGGGCGAAACTCACGCATCCCTCTTCGGGCGTGGGGGGCTGCGGGTGCCAGGCCCCTCTCAGGGCCAAGCCGGCGGTGCCCTCGGTTGTCTGCACGCGGCTGGGCGCGCGCGCGCGGGGCGCCCCACGCTCTCGACGTTCGCCTCCGCAGCCCCGCTGGCCCTCGTCGCCGCCGCGCCCCTGCTTGCGCTCGGGTCCCGCCGCGGCTCGCAGCCTCCCGGCCGCCGGGGGCCTCCCTCCCTCGCTGGGGGAATTGGGGGCCGGGCCACGCGCATGCGCCGGCGGCCCGCACCCCGTGGGGCGGGGGGCTGGGAATTGGAGTCTTTCTTTCGCCGGCGCTGGCTCCGCTTCCTGCCCGCCCGCCTTCCCCACTTGGGTGGAAAGCTTCCTCTCACCTTCGCGGAGGCTCTGGGTGGCCTCCTGGGCTCCTCGCCGGCTTCCGCGGGGAGCTCAGGGACCGCAGCGCCACCTGCGCGCACCACGCGTGAAGAGCGCGGGCAGGATGCCCCCAGAAAGTTCTGTCTCCCGCGTGCGCTGCTGTGGCCAATTTTACGTCGGTTCCACCTGTTTTTTCTTTCTTAATTCTTCTTCTTCTTCTTCTTTTTTTTTAAAACTCGTCTCGAGATGGGGAGGTAGATTTCTAAACGGACAATTCCCACGAACGCTCCAGAAAAGCCGCTCTTGGTTACCCACGAGTCCTGAATTCAAAAGGAGGCTCAGTGAATCAACTGGTATTTATTGTGTTCCTGCAGAGTGTAGATCTGCGTCTTGGAGTGGTGGAAAACCAACGGTACCGTGGATGGAAAGCATTGTCTTTTTAATTCAGCTGATTGTTTTCGGAAAGGCACTCCCTTTAATCAGCTCATCTATTGGCACCACAGTGGGCTGTCCTCTTGGCTGATGGTTTTTTTGTGATACTTTTTGAGATTCGCAGACTTGTTTCAAACCCACCTACAAACTGGATAATTTTTGCCGAGTTCCTCACGTGTTCTAAGACGGGGAACCCTCTTGTGTAAAATGGGAATAAAAATTGCACCAGCCTGTTGAAGATACTGTATTATTAAAGAAGATAATTCGTGTGAAGTGATAATTGCCATGTCAGGTATAAAAAGAACACTCAATAAATAGCCACCACTAAAGCGCCTTTAGTTTCTGACTGGTTTCCTGAAAGCACATACCCACCTGGAAAAAAATTTTAAAGTCAGCTTTGACAAGCTTCAACTGGAGCTTAAAGAACAATTTTAATGTAAAATATATATAGTGTATAATATGTATATTATACAGTATATATACTCTTGTAAAAGTGTGAAATACCTAGGAATAAAGTTACTGAGAAATAAAGGCTTTTAATGAAGACATTATAAAAGTTGAAACATAATAAGAAAGTCTTGAAGACATAGAAGGTGAAAATACCAACTTTACCCAAATTTAGTCCTTTAATAAAATTCTAATGATTGTAGGTAGATGAGGCTGGAAAAGATAACATGTAACACTTTCTGTAACATTCAAATGGAAGAATATCCATGAGAAAATCTAAGAATTTTAAATTTTAAAAATGGAGGAGATAGACCTATATTACCAAATCTTAAAACATATTGCTAACCTGGGGTGCCTGGCTGGCTCAGTCGGAAGACCATGCAACTCTTGATCTTGGGTTCATGAGTTCGAGCCCCACGTCGAGTGTAAAGATTAATTAAAAAAAAAAAAACAATAAAACATAAATTTAAAAAAACATATTGCTAAGGTATAATTATAATAGTGTGGTGTCAATACAAGAGTGGATTGATAACCATCAGTGGAATAGCTGAAGTCTAGAAACGTATACAACATACTTAAAACCCAATCTTAGGATAAATGTGGCATTTCACTTTTGTGTGGAAAAGGATAAATTCTTCAATAAATTAGGCTGAGGAAATTAGTTAATTTGGGGGTAAAAGTAAAACTAGAGATTTATTTCAATCATCATTCAAATTAATATAAGAACCTGTCAAATGACAAAACTAAAATAGTGATGCCTGGGTGACTCAGTCAGTTGAGCGTCTGACTTCAGCTCAGGTCATGATCTCACCGTTCCTGAGTCTGAGCCCCCACATTGGACTTAACCACTTCAGATCCTCTGTCTGCCCCACCCTCTCTGCCCTTCCCCCACTCATGCATGCATGTTCTCTCAAAAATGAATAAACATTTATAATAAATGAATAAACATATATATATACATGTACTATATAATATATATATACATATATATTATATACATACATACCTGCCAAATGACAAACCAAAACAATTTAGTAACAAGTCTGATGTCCTTTATTCAAGGGAACACAGTCCATGGATTGGGAGAGTGCAGTGTCTCACCAGCAGTGGAGACCTCTTCCAGAGGGATTTTGGGCAAGAACAAGTTTTATAGAATGTTACAAGAGGTAATGCAGAAGCAAGGCATGACTCATTAAGAGGTTAGAGATTTCCTTATAAGGCTAGCAGGTCCTATTTCCTAAGGTAAGGTAAACTAGCTAAAGCTAACTTGGAGATGTGTGATTGGTGTATACTAGGTTTCCTTGCCAGGTGTTTCCAGAAAAGTGCAGAATGACTTAGGTTTAGATTTGTGATGTGGCACAGACTACTAGGGTGGCCTCTGTTTTAGGGGTCCCTATCTATAAATTAGCTTTATCAAGCCCAAAGAACTACAAACAACAACAAAATAGAAGACAATTAAGAGAAAATATAGGTGCATTATTTCAGAAGAGAAAGCCCAGATATAAAGCACAGGAAGAAAGCCAAGGATGAGTATATATATTCGAGTAAATATGCAAGAGTTAGTTAGATATATCAGATGTCACAAAAAAGGCAAATGACAGATTGGAGAAAATGTTTTTAACAAATGTGACAAAAGGTAGATCTTACTATCTGAAACTCTCATAAATGATTACCACATGAAACATATCAAAATTCAGAATTTCATGTATGCCATGAAAGAAGGAATTCAAAAGGATTAGTATCATTTTTAAAATGTTCATACTGGGGCGCCTGGGTGGCTCAGATGGTTAAGCATCCCACTTCGACTCAGGTCAAGATCTCGCAGTTTACAGGTTCAAGACCTGTGTTGGGCTCTGTGCTGACAGCTCAGAGCCTGGAGCCTGCTTCGGATTCTGTGTCTCCTCTCTCTGCCCCTCCCCCACTTGTGCTCTATGTCTCTCTCTCAAAATAAATAAATAAATGTGAAAGGAAAATTTTTAATGTTCATACTCCCTACAAACACATTAAAAATTTTTTTAGAAACTTTGTGATACATCTTTGTTGAGGATTTTTAAAAACACAGCAGGCAAAAATTAAAAAATAAAATAAAATAAAATAGGGGCACCTGGGTGGCTCAGTTGGTTGAGCATCTAACTTTGGCTCAGGTCATAATCTCACAGTTTGTGGGTTCGAGCCCCACGTCGGGCTCTGTGCCGACAACTCAGAGCCTGGAGCCTGCTTCAGATTCTGTGTCTTCCTCCCTCGGCACCTCCCCCACTTGTGCTCTGTCTCTGTCTCTCAAAAATAAATAAACATGAAAAAATTAAAAAAAAAAATACAGCAGGCGAGGGGTGCCTGGGTAGCTCAGTAGGTAAAGTGTCTGACTCTTGATTTGGGTTCAGGTCATGATCTCATGGTTTGTGGAATCGGGCCCCAAGTCAAGCTCTGTGCTGACCGTGTAGAACCTGCTTGGGATTCTCTCCCTCTCCCTCTCTCTCTCTGTTCCTCCCCCACTCGTGCTCTTTCTCAAAATAAATAAAAATTTAAAAAATCTATACATAACATGTGAGTGCTTGCTTTGGCAGCACATATACTAAAATAGGAACAATGCAGAGAAGATTATCGTGGCCCTGTGTAAAGATGACACGTAAAAATATAACATGCAAGGTTGACAAATATATGTTTGGGACAAATATATGTTTGGTGTTGTTGGGAATATAATCCTATCTTACTAAAAGATGGTCTTACTAAAATTTTTTAATGTATCATTTGATCTAATTATTCCACTTCTGAAATTTCATTTTATTTTATTTTTTAATTAAAATTTTTTTTAACATTTATTTATTTTTGAGAGACAGAGCACGAGTGGGGGAGGGACAGAGAGAGAGGGAGACACAGAATCTGAAGCAGGTTCCAGGCTCTGAGCTGTCAGCAGAGGCCAATGTGGGGCCTGAACCCACGAACTGTGAGATCAAGACCTGAGCCAAAGTCGATGCTTAACCAGCTGAGCCACCCAGGCTCCCCTTTAATTATTTTTAAGCTTATTTATTTATTTTGAGAGAGAGACAGAGCGTGAGCGGGGAGGGGCAGAGAGAGAGGGAGACAGAGAACCCCTAGCAGGCTCCGAGCTGTCAGCACAGAGCCTAAAGTGGGGTTCGAACTCATGAACTGTGAGATAATGACCAAGAGTCAGATGCTCAACTGACTGAGCCACTCAGGCACCCTTCTGGAAATTTATTTAAAAAAAAAAAAAAGCAGATGAGTGTAAAGATTTCTTTACAGTCGGTTTTATCACAATGCTTTTTTACTGTAGTGAACTATTAGAACAGGTACTGGTTAAATAATAAATCATGATTAGAACAGGAATGGTTAAACACACATGCAAAAGAAACTGAAGAATATTTATAAAAGTATTAACTGTGCAATCAGTGGTAGGATTATGGAAAATTTTATTTTACTTTTTATTCTAAGATATCTGTATTTCTAAGTTTTCTACAAGAAACATGCGTTACTCTTATAATCAGAAAAAAAGTAAATGTTATTAAAATAGAATCACATGGTAAAATTACTAGAGTGGCCTTCCATTGAATAACAACTCACAGGGGTGCCTGGGTGACTCAGTCAGTTAAGCATCCGACTTCAGCTCAGATCATGACCTTGCTTGCAGTTCGTGAGTTTGAGCCCTGCGTCAGGCTCTGTGCTGACAGCTCAGAGCCTGGAGCCTGCTTCGGATTCTCTGCCTCCATCTCTCTCTGTTCCTCCTCTGCTCTCACTCTGTCAGTCTCTCTGTCTCAAAAATAAATAAGGTTTAAAAAAAAGTGACTCTCAGTATTGTTTTGCTTTTTGTTGTTGCTGTTCTTTATTTTTTTAAGTTTACTTGTTTATTTATTTTGAGGGGGGGAGGAGGAGAGAGAGGGAGGGAGAGAGAATTCCAAGCAAACTCCACACTGTTAGACACCCCAATGTGGGGTTGGATCTCAAGAAAAGTGAGATCATGACCTGAGCCAAAAGCAAGAATTGAACACTCAACCGACTGAGCCACCCAGGTGTCCCTGTTCTTTATTTTTCATAGCAGTATTATAATATTTCTATGCAGGGTACACGAAGGGCCTTTATTATTCACTAATTTGGAGTCTCTCTTTTCCTAAACTTCAGCTCTCAGTTGTTAGCAGTTCTTTTTTTTGTAATTAATTTATTTATTTGAGAGAGAGAGAGAGAGAGAGAGAGAGAGCATACATGCATGCATGTGCAGGAGGGCAGAGAGAGAGGGAGAGAGAGGATCTCCAGCAAGTTCCACATTGTCAGTGCAGAGCCTGATGAAGGGCTCAAACCGTGAGATCATGACCTGAGCCAAAATCAAGATCAGACACTTAACTGACTGAACCACCCAGGCACCCCTCAGTTATCAGGAGTTCTGACAAGTGAGAGAGAGAGGGAGGCAGAAAGTTGGCTTTTCTCCAGGAGTGATTTTCAAAAGATTGTAAAAACCATTCATAGTCTGCAGTCCTTTGTGTATCATTTCAAAGACTCTTGTTGTCCTAGTATCTCTGAAGAATAAAAATACATTGCACTGATGGTTTTGGTGGTGCATCGCTGTCCGCAGGTAGAAATGATGTCAGTGCCCTTAGCCTCTTCTGGGGCCAGGAGGGGAACCGTGCAACTGAGTTCCCTTTCCCACCCCCTACACCCCACCCATGCCAAGAAGTATTCATTTGTTCACTCCTTCATTCATTCATTCAAAACCAAACCTTTATCAAGTGTTTACTATGAACCACTGAACCCCCTCCTACCCCGAATTTCTGAAGCTCACAGGCTGGAAACCAAAGATTTAGGGCAAGAGCATCCTATCTACTGATAACTGGCCCATATATAAAATAAGGGCAAAAAAACTTCTCTGACCTTTCCAATCTTCCTCAGAGGACAAATCAATCTAATATCATCACATGCTCAGTTTAACCTCCCTTTCTCTCTCTCTTTTTGTTTTCATATGATACAAGGTGTCATTTTACAAATATATACTATGGTGAAATGTATGTGTTCTCCCCCTGGTCCCAGGCCTCATTCTCCTCCCCAAGTATAACCCGTGCCTTATGTTTCCTTCCAGAAGTGATCTGTACATTTAATAACATAGACATTTATACCTTTTTCCTCTCACATGGGTGGTAGCATATGGTATACATCCCTCTGCACCTTGTTATTTCCTTTTGGTTTCATGGCCGTGGCTGTGGAGCTGCACAGTTATCCCATGTCCCAGGGAATGGATCCACCGTGAGATATGTAGCTGGTCTTCTTCTGCTGGACATTTAGGTTGTTTCCAACCTTTGCTGCCATAAATACCCTGCCCTGCAGTGGCGGAGGAGTCAGTGATGTAAATTTTTCAAGCACTCTGTTTTTCATGAGGTATATACTTTGAGTGGTGTTTCCATTGGGTTTTAATGGTTTGCATTGCTTCATTTAGGACCCAAATCATGAAGGCTGGCTCTGTTTATGGGAACAGAAGGAAGCCATCTGGGCCATAAACCTTGAGACATAAGCTTTGTTTACCACTTTGGTCTTTAACCAGAAACCAAGCCAACGCCTTCAAACTGTTTCTAGCTGGGTGCTCTACATAGTCAGAAGGACGTTGGCCAAATCCTTCATGATCCTTAACTAGAAATTCTTGAGATACAACTCTACAGATTAGGTCTCAGAAGCAGGCAGGGAGAATAAAAAGGCAGCATTTCGAAAACAGAACTCAAAACCTAGGACATTTGTAAAGCTGGCCCATATCACTGTTTTTAATTAAAAAAGAAAGGTAGGAGATCAAAAAGTAAAAAATAGATCTCCCTCTCAATGGAGGTCCGTTCATGGGTGTGTGATCTATGCAGTTGCACAGGCCTGTGATCAGAATGGCCTTGTGCTTGGTTTAACGCTCTACCATCACCACTTGAAATGCTTAAGAATTTTATCTCTGAAGCTGTGTTTGTAAATGAAGTCTGAGGAGACAGCGGAACATGCGCATGAGCCAGCAAGACTGTCTGCTGTTCCTTGCCGCCCTTCGCATCTGATGTTATCCATGTCCCAGGCACACAGAATTCCAGTGGACCTAAGAGGCATGGGAGTTCCTGGAGACAACCCCGAGGGGCCATGCTTTTCTCTTGAACTAGAACTTGGTTTGAACACAGAAAGAAGGTATATCCATTTCCTAGGGCTGCTGTAACAAAGTGCACAAACTGGGTGGCTTAAAACAACAAATTTATTCTCTCTAGTTCTAGAGACAAGAAGTGTGAAATCAAGGTGTCTGCATGGCCAAGCTCCCTCTGAGACACTGGGTAGAATCCTTTCTTCTTCCTTGCCTCTTCCTAGCTTCTGGAGGTGGCCATCGATCCGTGGTGTCCCTTGCCCTGTAGCTGCATAACTGCACTCTCAGCCTCCACCTTCACAGTTTTCTTGAAAGGACACTGGTCAGTGATACAGGATCGAGGGCCCACCCGACTCCAGTATGGTCTCGTCTTAACTACATCTGGAATGACCCTATTTCCAAATAAGGGCACATTCTGTCATATTGGGTGTTGGAGGGTCACGATTCAACCTATAACAGAAGGCAATGGCATTTTAAGAAACATGAATGACTAAGGATCCCTCTCAAATCCTTACTGGTGTTGCTTCCTTATATTAGGCAACCACATTTCTTGACACCAAAGAAAAGGAAGGGATGGGGCAACCCATTGTCCTTTTCCTTTCTGCCCTTCCTTACTCATCAACAAGCCAAAGGTAGAGTATTGATAAGATGTGCATGTATCAAGAAGTTCATTGCAGCATTACTCACAACAGCCGAGACACGGAAACAACCTGAGTGTTTTCGGATGGATGAATGGATAAAGAAATTGTAATAATATGGGGGCGCCTGGGTGGCTCAGCTGGTTAAGTGTCTGACTATTGATTTTGGCTGAGGTCATGATCTCATGGTTAGTGAGTTCAAGTCCTGCATCGGGCTCTGTCCTGATAGGGCAGAGCCTGAATGAGATCCTGTCTTCCCTGGATCTCTGCCCCTCCCCCACTTGCTCTCTATCTCTCTCTCTCAAAATAAATAAAAATAAACTTTAAAAAATGTTTAAAAAGAAAGAAATCATAGTGTGTGAATACATACACACACTGGAATATTATTGAGGCTTAAAAAAGGAGATCCTGCTGTATGCAACAACATGGATAAACTTGGAGGGCATTATGCAAAGCAAAATAAGCCAGTTACAGAAGGACAAATAAAGACATGGTATCATTTATGTGTGGAATCTAAAAAAATCCAATTCAGAGAAGCAGAGAGTAGAACAGGGTCAGGGAGGTGGGGAAAATGGGAAGATGTTGGTCAAAGGGTACAAAGTTGCAGTTAGGTGGGATGGATAAATTCTAGAGCTCTAAAGTACTGCTCTGTGATTATAGTCAGGAGTACTATAGTGTGTACTAAAACTTTGGGAAGAGTATAGATCTCAGGTGCTCTCACCACTAAAAAAACAAAAAAGGTAACTCTGTGAGGAGATGAATATGTTAAGTAGTTTGACTGCTGTCTTCGTATCACAGTGTATGTAAATATTAAAACATCATGTTGTGCACCTGAAATATATACAATTTTTATTAAAACATGAAAACAAAACAACAACAACAAAAAACAAAGAACAGAAACAGACAAAAAGAAGTGAAATAAAGGGCTGCCTCAGTGACTCAGTCGGTTGAGCGCCCAACTCTTGGTTTCGGCTCAGGTTCGTGGGTTCTCACAGTTCGTGGGTTCGAGCCCCACATCTGGCTCTGTGCTGGCAGTGCAGAGCCTGCTTGGGATTCTCCCTCTCTCTCTGCCCCTCCACTGCTTGCACTGTCTGTCTCTCTCAAAATAAATAATTAAAAAAAAAAACCTTTAAAAAAAAGAAAAAGAAGTGAAGTAAGAGCAGTTAACTACCTGCGGCATTTCTACTGTTAGTGTATGAACTAAATACATATCCACATAGGAGCCATGAAACGTGAATTGTATAATTTCAGGGATCCTACATATGAGTTAATACTCTCATTATTCCATTGAAAAGTGACACTGCAGGGCACTTGGGTGGCTCAGTCAGTTAGTTAAGTGTCCTACTTTTGATCTTGACTCGGGTTGTGATCTCAGGGTCTGTGAGATCAAGTCCTGAGTTGGGGGTCTGTGCTGACAGCACGGACACTGCTTGGGATTCTCTCTCCCTCTCTCTCTCTCCTTCCCCTGCTTGCACCTGTGCTCTCTCTCTCTCAAAATAAATAAACTTAAAAAAAAAATGTTTAAGGGGAGCCTGGGTGGCTCAGTCAGTTAAGCATCCGACTTGGTTCAGGTCGTGATCTCATGATTTGTGAGTTCAAACCCCACATCTGGTGAGCTCTAGCCCCACTTTGGGCTCCACACTGCAGAGCCTGGTTGGGGTTCTTTCTCTCTCCCTCTCTCTCACTCTTTCTCTCTGCCCCTCATGGAATTCTCTATCCCTCCCTATCTCTCTGCCCCTTGCTCACTCGTGCCCTCTTTCTCTCAAAAAAAAAAAAAATTGTGTTTTAAAAAAAGAAAAGTGACATCGCACAATATAAAGATGAACAGTAAAACTCATGTTAATATTTAAAATATTTATTTATTTAGAAAATTAAATAGCAGCTCAGAAAACCCATGACAAGTTGAGAGATGGACGAAGAAAAGAAAAGCCTTTATATTTTACCACTTTTAACAGCACATTTCTCTGCTTTTTGAACAGGGGACCCCCCATTTTCATTTTGCATGGGGCCCTGCAAATTGTATAGCTGGCCCAGTTCCCACCTCTGTCCCCTCTGAAGTCGAACTCAGAGGAAACCTACTGCTATGGTCTGAATGTTTGTGTCTCCCTCAAATTCGTACGTTGAAACCCTAACACCCAACAGTGATGGCATCAGGAGGTGAGGCATTTTGGGGGGTGATTAGGTCATGTTGGTGGAGCCCCCATGAGTGGGATTTGTGCTTTATGAGAGAGACCCAAGGGAGATCCCTAGCCCCTTCCACTGTGTGAAGACACAGCGAGAAGGAGCTGGCCATGACCCAGGAAGAGGGCCCCCAACAGAACGTGACCACGTTGATGCCATCTTTATGTTTGGGTTCCCAGCCTCCAGAACTTGTGAGAAATATATTCCTGTTGCTTATCAGTGGCTCAGTCTGTGGTATTTTGTTATAGCACCCCAAATGGACTAAGACACCCATTTATGTTTCCTCCCCGAGATATTCTGTGCCATATCACTCTTAATCTGAACTCACCCCTCTCCCTCCACGGGCAACACGTGGGGGAAAGTTTTCCCTCTTTCTCCCCAACATTACTATTTACCCTCACACAGTGTGGGCTACTTGAGGACAGCAAGCACAGTGCCTGATTTCAAGGAGGTGCTCAATACAGGTTTGCTGATTTAATTTATAAATGAGGGGCATATGGATAGCAGCACGAACAGGGCCTGAAGGAATCACCTGACTCAGGCTTCATTTGGTAAGGAGTTACTGTCCCCATTTTTCATACGAGACCGAGAGAGCTGTGTGACCGTGGACATGTATGCTCTTTGAGCCTTACTGTTCCTATTAGTAAAAAGGAGGAACTATTCTTTCCCTAAAACTGCTGTGACGTGGGGCGCCTGGTGGCTCAGTCGGTTAAGAGTTCGACTCTTGGTTTTGGCTCAGGTCATGTTCTCACGGTTCGAGATCCAGCCCCGTGTTGTGCTTTGCGCTCACAGCTTGGAGCCTGCTTGGGATTCATTCTCTCTCCCTCTCGCTCTCTGCCCCTCCCCCACTGTCTCTCTCTCAAAATAAATAATATAAACTTAAAAAAAAGATGTTGTGACTGAAAAGAAGAAACATTCAGGGAAGTACAAACTACTCGCTAATGTTTCCCCTTCAGAATAACAACCAACAGGCTAGAACCTTCCTAGAATAACAACCAACAGGCTAGAACATTCCTAGGGTGTTGCTCTTTAGAGCCTGAAGCAAGCACTGTGTAAACTCACTGTGGGGACTTGGCGAGCAGCCTTCTTTCCGTGGGCCTCAGTTTCTTCTATCAAAGGAGGAGATGGAATGAAATCGTGGGGGGCGCACAGACCCAGGGACATAATGAGATCCAGAAGACAACGTTTAAGCGAGACAAGCTTGCTGAGGTGAAGAAAAGCCTCACAGCTCTCCTGGTCTACACCCCACCCCCAGCTCCAGCCCCACCCCCACTTTGAAAGAGATAGGGATAGGGAAGTATTTCTCTCTTTGAGGGTCAAAGGCCCAGGTGCCAGGGAGGTACAGGGGAGCAGGATAGAGTGGTAGGCCAGCTGTGAAGCAACAGCCTGTGGCACATCCAGAACAAGAAGCCCTTTCAACACCTTCTGATGGTCCCAGCTTCAGAATTTGGGCCTATTGCTAGATTGTTAGATTTTTCAAAAGAAGGAAGAAATTGAGATATTGCTTAATTTTAAAACACTGGCTTAAAAAAAAAATGCCGCGTGGCCACACCCAGCATCAGCCCTAGTTTGTGGACTCTGGGATAGGTGCGTGGTAAGGAGCCTCCCAGACTGACTAGGAGTCTGTGGGGAACAATGGAGCAAGACCCTAAGAACAAGCCAGTCTCCAGGAGGAAATAAAAGCAGCCATTGACTTCAAAGCCCCTGAGCCTGCCAGACCCCCCTCCTCCGACAGACAATGAACAGGAAGGAAACTGAGACCGGGACAGTAAAAAGCAGCCAGACAAGCTTGTTGGGGCCTGCAGGTGGGGCCTTCAAGATGGGAAGGTCCTGACTGCCAGCAGCGGGATGCCAGCAGGTCACCTTCTGTGAGGTGCTCCTGAAGCTTCCAGGTGTGCAGAGACCTGAGCTGAAGGGCCAAGAATTAGGGTAGCAGCCGCCATCTGGGGGCCCTGAGGCTAGAGGGTGGGAGAGGGGGCTGGGCAATCTTCTATTTAGAAATGTTTTTGATCACACAAGTATCACTCTCCTCCTAAGCCTGATTAAAATATAATTAAGATCCTGGGGCACCTGGGTGGCTCAGTCTGTTGAGCGTCCGACTTCGGCTCAGGTCATGATCTCCCAGTCTGTGAGTTCGAGCCCTGCATCGGGCTCTGTGCTGATGGCTCAGAGCCTGGAGCCTGCTTCTGATTCTGTGTCTCCCTCTCTCTCTGCCCCTTCCCTGCTCATGCTCTGTCTCCCTCTGTCTCAAAAATAAATAAAAACATTAAGAAAAAAAAAAAAAAAAAAAAAAGATCCTGAACAATGCCACCCTCCTACCAGAACCAGGCAGCCATGTGATATCAACGTAGTGGCATTCTTCATGTGGCGGGGGGCACATAGACAGTGGGGGTCAAGGAAAACCAGATCAGAGGCTCCAGGTAGCAGTGCTGGAGGAGGTAAGAAGGGGCCAGATTCTGAGCATATTTCGAAGTTAAGGCTACTAGGAGGCCCTGCTAAGGGACCAGATGTGGGATGTGAAAGAGGGACATCAGGAAGACCTCCAAGATTTTCGTTCTGAGCCCCTGAAGACCGAAAGTGCTCATTTACTCATACAAAGATCTGAATCTTCTCACCAGGGATGTTTCTGATGTATTGCCCTCCCCCCACCCTAGCTCCACCTCCTGCCCGCTGGGTTAAGGCTGGCTTCAGGCTGGCTTCTGAGTGACACCGCCTCAGACTTGGATCTTGGCCTTGCTTCTTTACAGTTGCTGCTCTCAGCCAGTTAATCCCAATTCCTTATTGGCAAAACGGGGATAATAACAGCACCTCCTTTACAGAGTTACATGAATATCAAATGATACGATGTCTGGTGAGTACAGGGCACTGAATGGGTGTGAGGCAAAATTCCCATATCGTCATTAAGTTGTAATCATATGTATACATAGTTTTGTGACCTGCTCCTGTGCCCCAGGTTACCTTGTTAGCATTTCTCATGAGATACCTTAAAAATATCTTTCAGGGGTGCCTGGGTGGCTCAGTTGGTTAAGAGTCCGAATTTGGCTCAGGTCATGATCTCACAGTTTGTGAGTTTGAGCCCTGCATCCGGCTCTCTGCTGTTAGTGAGGGGCTTACTTGGGATCCTCTGTCCCTCTCTCTCTGCCCCTCCTCACTCACACTCTCCCTCTCTCTTTCCCTATCAAAAATAAATAAATATTTAAAAAAGACATCTTTCAAAAATATTTGTATTGACTACATGATATGTTACCATACAGATAAATATTTATTTAACCAGTTTTTTATTGTTGGATATTTTAAATTATGACTAACAGCTATTGGTAACTTTTGCACTGCTTCTGTTTTTTCTCTGTGTATTATAAACAACACTGAGGTAAAAATCCTAAAAACAGGGGCTCCTGGGTGGCTCAGTCAGTGAAGCATCTGACTCTTGATCTCAGCTCAGGTCTTGATCTCAGGGTTGTGAGTTCAAGCCCCACAGTCGGCTCCATGCTGGGTGGGAAGCCTACTTAAAAATTTTTTCTAAAAACATACTTTGTTTATACTTCTCCAATTGTATCTTGAGGATATATTCCTAGAGGTGAAATTGCTGTGATAAAGAGTATGAACAGTTTTATGGCTTCTGAAATAGATAATAAATTAACCTCCAGGAAGAGTCTACCAAAACACATTCCTGCCAATACAATGTTAAAAAGTGACCGTTTCCCTGGCCCTTCCCCAAAACTGAGTCACCATTAATCAAACAAAACAAGGAAAGAAGAATATATTAGATTTTCCCCCAAATTGATTATGAAATGGAATACATTGTTTTAGTTCACATCTCTCTGCTCTCCAATGAGAGTGGAATTTAAAAATGTGATTATCAGTCATTTGTATTTTTTTAAGTTTTTAAAAAAATTTTTTTAATGTTTATTTTTATTTTTCAGAGAGACAGAGCATGAGCCAGGGAGGGGCAGACAGAGAGAGGGAGACACAGAATCTGAGCTGCTCACAGCCCAATGCAGGGCTGGAACCCATGAACTGTGAGATCATGACCTGAGCTGAAGTCAGACATTCAACCAACGGAGCCACCTAAGTGCCTCTGTCATTTGTGTTTTTTCTGCAAACTGTCCTTTATCCCTCTTTCTGTTGGCATACTCGAGTTTTGCTAAAGGAAGAGCTGGCTGTGTATTAAAACTAACAAGAATTGGTCTATTGAATTTGTTGCAAATATTCTTCCTGCTGTCTTTAAATTTTATACTGGGTTTTTATAACTTACAGGACATATACAGTCAGACCTCTTTTCCCTTCCTGAGAGATACGCTTCCAAAACCTTTTGGCATACCTGCTCAAATGCACCTGGGTTCCCAGCTTGATGGGCAACCTCTCCCCTAGCTTGATTCATGACCATCAGCAGGTGACATCTCTCAGGTCATAGCTTCCCTGCCTGTCAATGGGGGGTAGATGTGGTTAGACCTCTGAGCTCCCTTCCAGCTCTGGCATTCTATGATTCTAGGTTTAGAGCTAGAAATTTGGTTGTGAGCTCAGAGCTCATTGCAAGAAACCTTTACTGCTTATTATGACACTCTCTGTCTTAGCTTGGGCTGCTCTAACACCATTACCATAGGCTTGGTGACTCAGACAACAGACATTTATTTTTCACAGTTCTGGAGGCTGGAAGTCTGAGGTCAAGGTACCAGCATGGTTGGGTTCTTGAGGAGGGTCCTCTCCCTGGTTTTTAGACAGTCGTTTTCTTTTTATATCCTCACGTGGCGGAAAGAGAAAGCTCTGGTTCTTTCATCCTCTTATAAGAGCACCAGTTCCACCATGGGGCTCTATCTCTATGACATCATTCATAGACCCAGTTACTTCCCCAAGGCCCCACATCCAAAAGGCATCACGTTGGGGACTGGGACTTTAACATATCAATGGGGCGGTGGGGGGGAGGAAGCAGATACAAACATTCAGCCTACAGCAGTGTCTTAATTGGTCTTCCATTTTTGATCCCTTCAGGCTCCAATCTTTTTTTTAAATTAATTAACTTAATTTACATCCAAGTTAGTTAGCTTATAGTGCAACAATGATTTCAGGAGTAGATTCCTTAATGCTCCTTACCCATTTAGCCCATCCCCCCTTCCACAACCCCTCCAGTAGGCCTCTGTTTATTCTCCATATTTAAGAGTCTCTTGTGTTTTGTTCCCCTCCCTGTTTTTATATTATTTTTGCTTCCCTTCCCTTATTTCATCTGTTTTGTATCTTAAAGCCCTCATATGAGTGAACTCATATGATATTTGTCTTTCTCTGACTGACTAATTTCGCTCAGCATGATGCCCTCTAGTTCCATCCACGAAGTTGCAAATGGCAAGATCTCATTCTTTTTGATTGCCGAGTAATACTCCATTGTGTATATATACCACATCTTCTTTATCCATTCATTCATCGATGGACATTTGGGCTCTTTCCATACTTTGGCTACTGTTTATAGTGCTGCTATAAACATGGGGGTGCATGTGCCCCTTCGAAACAGCAAGCCTGTAGCCCTTGGATAAATACCTAGTAGTGCAATTGCTGGGTAGTAGGGTAGTTCTATTTTTAATTTTTTGAGGAACCTCCTTACTGTTTTCCAGAGTGGCTGCACCAGTTTGCATTCTCACCAGCAGTGCAAAAGAGATCCTCTCTCTCTGCATCCTCGTCACCATCTGTTGTTGCCTGAGTTGTTCATGTTAGCCATTCTGACAGGTGTGAGGTGGTATCTCATTGTGGTTTTGATTTGTATTTCCCTGATGATGAGTGATGTTGAGCATTTTTTCATGTTTCGGTTGGCCATCTGGATGTCTTCTTTGGAGAAGCGTTTATTCATGTCTTTTGCCCATTTCTTCACTGGACTATTTGTTTTATGGGTGTTGATTTTGATAAGTTCTTTATAGATTTTGGATACTAACCCTTTATCTGATATGTCGTTTGCAAATATCTTCTCCTATTTTGTTGGTTGCCTTTTAGTTTTGCTGATTGTTTCCTTTGCTGTGCAGAAGCTTTTTATTTTGGAGAGGTCCCAATAGTTCATTTTTGCTTTTGTTTCCCTTGCCTCTGGAGACGTGTTGAGTAAGAAGTTGCTGCAGCCAAGGTCAAAGAGGTTTTTGCCTGCTTTCTCCTCGAGGATTTTGATGGCTTCCTGTCTTACATTTAGGTCTTTCATCCATTTTGAGTTTATTTTTGTGTATGGTGTAAGAAAGTGGTCCTGGTTCATTCTTCTGCATGTCACTGTCCAATTTTCCCAGCAACACTTGCTGAAGAGACTGTCTTTATTCCATTGGATATTCTTTCCTGCTTTGTCAAAGATTAGTTGGCCATACATTTGTGGGTCCATTTCTGGGTTCCTTGTTCTGTTCCCTTGATCTGAGTGTCTGTTTTTGTGTTCAGTCTCCAATCTTAAATGGGCACTGGTGACGTCAACCTTCCCAGAAGGCAGTTGTGAACGCTACTCAAGGTCTATAGACTGGACCCCCACCTCCTTGGCAGTCCTTGATCTCTCCCCTGTTCTCCAGCCTTGTTGCCTACTGCTCTCTGTCAAAACAAATATTTGTGGTGCTCCAAATATTTTTGCTCATACCATTGCCTTTGCTGGGAATGCTCCCACAGTATAAATTTTACATGGAAAAATATTACCTAACTTTTAAACCCTGGTTAAGCACCACCTCCTCCTTCAAGTCTTAGCAACCATTTCCCGACCCAAAGGAAATTTTCTCTCTTTTGAGTCACAGTATTTTTCACGTGCCACATGTGTTATGATTGTTGATATTAGGTCTTATTTCCTGAACAGAAGTACACAAACTTCTGAGGCAATATGGCAAGCCACTAAATTAGTGAGTGCAAACTGTCAGTCTATATGATATTTTTAGAATTGGGAAATGTCACGTAAATTCCCAATTCCATTTCTCTTGAAAAATCAGAAGATTTGAATTACAGTCCTACAAGGCAGGGTTCAGGAAACTATGGCCCAAGGACCAAATCTGGCCTGTCGCTTGTTTTTGTAAATAAAGTTTTATTGAAACACAGCCACACCCATTTGTTTATATATTCCCTGCGGCTATTTTTGTGCCACAATGGCAGAGGTAGGTAGCTGCCACAGAGATTATATGGCTCACAAAGCCTATTTACTATTGGATCTTTTACACAAAAGGTTTGCTGAGCCCTACTGTAAAGCACCAAATGTGGGCCACCATAGAGGCTCCCTTTAAATGGAGCACACATCTCCAGTTCCTGCCAGGAAACCCCCCCACCCACTCGTAGATCAAACCTGGCCAGTTGCAAGTATTTCTCTTACCCTCCAAGACCTTTCAATCATTTGCATTTTTCATTCTTATTAATCCTCTAAATCACACCCTCACACAACATGAAAACCATTATGCCATATAAGCAAGGCAATCTGTAAAACATACCTAATAACATTATACTGCCAATATGAAATTTGATGATCAAGACTAAGAATAATCTTCAGTAACTGGAGATGAAGTAACTACTGATGAAGTAAGTTCTTGCAGTTCAAACCTTAGGGTCTAAAGTCAGATTTGCCTGGGTTGAGATTCCAACTGTAACACAGGTAAACTGAGTGACCCCAGTATACAAGACTGCCCTTTACTTTTCTCACCTAAAAATGCGGATAATGGGGTACATGGCTGGGGCCTAGAACTTACTTTAAATATACACATACAGGGGCACCTGGATGGCTCAGTTGGTTAAGCATTCAGTTTCAGCTCAGGTCATGATCTTACAGTTGGTGAATTCAAGCCCCGTGTCAGGCTCTGTGCTGACAGCTCAGAGCCTGGAGCCTACTTCAGATTCTGTATCTCCCTCTCTCTCTCTGCCCCTCCCCAACTTGTGCTCTGTCTCTCTCTCTCTCTCTCTCTCTCAAAAATAAATACACATTAAAAAAATTAAAAAAAATACATACATACATAAGAATCCTGTCTTAAAAAAAAAAAAAGGGATGGGCGCCTGGCTGGCTCAGTCTGTAGAGCATGTGACTGTTGATATCAGGGTTGTGAGTTCAAGCCCCATGTTGGGCATAGAGCTTACTTAAAAAAAAAAAAAAATTAAAAACATGCAGATAACAATAGTAACTACCCCTGGATTGAAGAAAGGATGAATTAAATTCCTTCAACTAGTATTTACAAATACTGACTGTCTGGCACTGTGCTGGGCTCTTGGGATACAAGAGTGAACAGAAAGGATAGTCTCCCCTCACTAAGAGCTTACCCTCTAGAAAGGGACATGGGTCAGGCAGCAGATACCAGAGCCCGTGATACCTCTGCATTTAGCCATAGCTGTGTTGGGAAGTGCTGACTGGCCTCTGGCTGCCAGACCCTTCTCCAAAGCAGCCAGGCAGCCAGAATTAGCTTGGCCCTTAGGTAAACCCAACCTGGAAGTCAGGGAATTAATGCCCCAAATGCAGCCCTCAGCCAATGGGGAATGGGAGCCAGTGGATAAAAGTTTCCACCTCCCACGCTCGTGTTTCAGCAGAACAACTCTGTGAGGTGTTCTACAAGCTTCCCAGAGGTGTCTCCCCCACAGTAGTAAGGCTAACACTCTTAGCTGACTTTGCATCTTCCTGTCTCTTCCCACATCCCTGTGCTCGCTTCAGCAGCATATACACTCAACCTGCACCCTCACCCCCACTCTGGCAATGTCTTCCAAATAACCAACCCACAGTCAAATCCTTGTCTCACTCTGCTTTAAGGGAAACTCAAAGTAGAATGGACATTAAAAAAGAAGAAGAAAGAAAAAATACAAGAAGGTAGTGAGAGCCATGCAGAGAATTAAAATAGACATGAACAAAGTAAGTAATCAGAGGCATGGAAAGCCTCAGCTAAGACCTGGGGACAAGAAGAATTCAGCCATGCATGGTCTAGGGGAAAGAATAATCTGGAATGGAGGGAACAGCTGGTGCAGAGGCCTGAAGCAGGAGTGTGGTTGGCATGATAAAGAAGAGGAAGGAGAGTGAACTAGGAATTTAGCGGGTGAGGAAATGAGTGGAGAGGAGGCCAGATGGTGAGGGACATCATAATCCAGGAACATCATTCTAAATGCCATGGAGGAGAGGTCATGGGAAGGTTTTAAGCAAAGGAGTGACATGGATTGATCTGCAGCTTTGTGAGTGTAGGTTGGTGGGGAGGGAGTAAAAACGGGACGCCCAGCCATGACGGTGGCTCGGACTAGTGTAGTAATAATGGGAATAGAGAGAAATAGAAGATTTGGGATATGTTTTACAAAGAACAATGGCAAACACAAATAGGGCCTACTGTTTGTCCCATGTTCTTCTAGCAACCCTCTATATATTAACTAAATGTTCACAAAATCCTAGGAAGATGGGTGTTATTCTTAGTCCCATTTTATAGATAGGAAAACTGAGGCACAGAAAGATTGAGTGATTTGCCTAAGGTCACCGGGCAGGAGATTTGAACTGAGACCATCTGGCTCCACAGGCATACTCTGCCTCACTAGTGCCTACTGAGGGATCGGATGTGGGGAGGAGGAAGCCTGAAGGGAAGCAGGCCCCCAGAGTTGCAGACGTTCTGTTAGAACTGTTGGTCTCCCCAGCCCCCAGGCCTCCACTGCTGGTGAAGAAGGGGCCACTGACATCGCTGGGCTCCAGGCAAGAGCCCATCCGTACCTGTCCCTACCACTCACAGCCTCACCACTGCCATCACAATCTGCCTCACGACCACGTTGGGGATTTGAGCCCTCTTCAGCCCAGGCCTTTCCTCCCTCCCCCAGACTCAGATCCTCCTGGCAGTGCCCCCTCACTTTCTCCCCATGGCCCACAGGGACCCCACCCAGCCATGGGCAAAGCCCCCCATATCATCAGACTCCTTAGTGTCCCCTTCACCTTTTGGCTGTCATTCCTGGGCTGGACATTCAAATCACTTCTAGCGCTTGGAAACACACCAGAGTCCAGGCACCCCACTGGACTAATTAAATTAAAATCTCTGACAGTGGGGTGCAGGCAGTAGTATGGTATCCTGGTTCCCAGTTACTTATTTGTTATTAGTACTTTTATTATTTTATAAAAAAATTTTAATGTTTATTTGTTTTTGAAAGAGAGAGACAGAGCACAAGCAGGGGAGGGGAAGGGAGAGGGAGACACAGAATCCGAAACAGGCTCCAGGCTCTGAGCTGTCAGCAGAGCCGGACATGGGGCTGAACCCACAAACCGTGAGATCATGACCTGAGTTGAAGTCAGACGCTTAACCGACTGAGCCACCCAGGCGCCCCTCCAGTTTTTTAGTTTGAATGTTTATTTATTTTTGAGACAAAGAGAGCGGTGGTGGGGCAGAGAGGGAGGGACAGAGGATCTGAAGCTGGCTTTGCACTGTCAGTGTGGAGCCCAGTGCGGGGCTTGAACCCAGGAACCGCGAGATCATGACCTGAGCCAAAGTTGGATGCTTCACCGACTGAACATCCCAGGCGCCCTTCCCCAGCTGTTTCCAATTTGTGCCTCCAGAACCAGGACCCAGACCCCGGTTCTGCCAAGCGCTCAGCTTCCCCAGCCGCTGTCTCTCTCAAGTGGTGGTGCTGCCATTCCTGCCTCTGCTCCATGGGCCTGGAGGTGGGGGGCTCCTCCTTGCTCCCCTTTGTCACTGCCAGACCTTTCTCCACCGTCGTTCCTGTAAAACCTTCTGGCTTTGAACCTCCTGTCATGGGAGCGCAGCTCTTGTCACCTCTCCCATTCAGTCACCTCCCGGCCAGCAGGTCACCACCTCATTGCTTGAGGATTTTAGCTCCTGGCTCCCCATCATGCTCTCTGACCAGGTCCTGTTTTAAGTCTTGCTGTTTTCAATTCCCAACAGACACATGTACTTTCCAACATTCTCATTCCATGGCCTTCTGTCTTCCAATCACCTTGCCTTGGCCACCCCATGCTAGGGTCTGGCTCCATCTATAATTTGAGCTTCTAGTTCACTCCCTCTAGGACTCAGCCCCCAGTGATGCTTGAAGGCCGGGATCCTGCCCCCTCTCCACTGACTCATGTCCTCTCTTCCCACATTGTCCACCTTTGGCCCCAAGCTCAATCTGTCAAACCACTCCATTGGATCTACCCTTAACCCCATTGCCTTTCTTATGATTCGTAGCACCCGCTTGGCTAAACTTCAACCCCGGTTAAACCCACCTGTCTGTTCCGTGCCAGCTCCAGTGCAGCTGAGCGTGACTGGACAAGAAAACAGCCGTGCTCGTGGCCTTCAGTGAAGCCACCATCATTAAGCACAAGTGAGCGCTCCATTCTGCCAGGTTAGCCCACTGTACTATCGGCTGGTGGTTCTCAAAGGTGGTTCCTGGACGGACAGCGTCAGAAATGCAGTTGTCAGGCCCCACCCCCCACCTACTGAATCAGAAACCTGGGAAGGGAGGGGGGCAGGGCAGCAGTCTGCATTAGTAGTCGTCCAGCCTGATGTGCGTGTTCAGATTTAAGAGCCAATGCTCTAGTCTGTCTCCTCTCCCACCCTCCTCTTCTGCCTGCAAAGGCGTGATATGTTCTCTCCCACCTCACGTGCAGTTTGCTTCCTTACTCAGTAAGAACTGGAAGAAATCAGAGGAACTTCCACAACATGTGCCCCTCTTACTGCACGCAGGTCCTCACACCCTGCCTGCTCTCTCTTAGGAAGGATGTACTGGCTGTCGGGGCTCCTGAGGCCATGGCCCAATGACTGCCCTGGTTCAAGCCACCACCAAATCTTGGCTGGATTTTGGCAAAAGTTTCTTAACGAGTCTCCTTATATCAGTCCTTGCCCCACCACTTTGTCCTCCATACAGCAGCCAGAATCTTCTCATCGAAATGCAATTCACATCTCTCCTTTGTCCCAAACCCTTCAGTGGCTCCGCATCTCTCTCAGAGTAGAGGCCAAGTTCTACCTATACCTACAGGGCTCTACGTGATCTGCCCACCCCTCTGTTTCCCCCTTTGATCTCATCTCCTGCCATGATGCCCCCTCCCTCCACCTGCTACCACCACACTGGACTCCCTGTTTTCCTCAGATATTCTGCATATCCTCCCACCTCAGGGCCTTTGCACTTGCTGTTCTTTTTGCTACCAGATATCTGGTCAGCTTTCCATATCCTTCAAGTCAATACCCAATGTCACCCTCTCAGGGAGCCTTTCTTGGCCATCTATTATAGTTTTAATTCCCAATTACTGACACTTCAATCTCTCTCCAGTGCTTTATTTTTTCTCCTAATATTTAGCACTAATAGAGTATATATTTGACTTTTCAATCTTGTTTACTCTGTCTCTGAGGACAGGACATTTTACTCTTTTGTGCCCAGCTGAATGTTTGGCATAGAAAGAGACTAAGACCACCAGTCTTTTTGACTATTTGCTTCCTGTTTTCTCTTTACCTAAAATTTGGCTCCTTTCTGAGAATGTTCTCCCATTATCCTTAGGTTGGGTTTGTTTTCTGTTCCATTCCCCTTGTACCAAGGGTCCTGAAGGGGAAGTGGTGGGTGACCTCCTGCGCCTCATTGCCACACCCAAACCATTCTCTCTCCTTCCTCCATAAACCCCCACTGCTTAGAAATTCATATCCTCAGACTAGACCATCTGGTCACAATGTCCTGTGGCCCCAGGGCATTTCCCCTCATTCCTTGAGAACTTGAGGCCTTGTCTCACTGTCACTATCCCTACCACTGCCTCATCATAATTCTTGCTGATTTTTATTATCCTAAGTCATTTTCCAAGACCCAGGACTCTCAGGTCCTGAGGTCTTCTTCAATGATGTTGCCCTCCACACTAACTCAGCCCAGACACAGACTTTGTTATTACTAATAGCTTTAACCCATCCATTTCAGGCATTACATGCTATAACCATCCACCAATCTTTCCAACCCACCCCTCTGGCCCCTCAAGTCCAACAACCATTTCATCTCACTACACCCTCCATCCATTGATCTCCACCTTTTCACTGTCCCCAGCACCTGCTATCAGGCCCATACTTGCTTCTGCCCACAGCAGATTCCACAGCTTACCAGTAAACTTTTAAGCTTAGCTTAAAAGTTAACTCCTCAGCTACCTTTTCTCATTTTACGACTTCTACATGGCAAAATTCCAGCCTTCTGGAGAATGTAACAGTCATTTGCTCTACTCCTAAGCAACTAGGTGCTGCAATAAAAAACACAGAACCATGCTGGAGACCTCACTTTATTTTTTTTATTTTTACTTTTATTTTTTTGAGGGGGAGAGGCAAAGGGAGAAGAAGAGAGAATCTTTTTTTTTTAATTTTTTTTTCAACGTTTTTTATTTATTTTTGGGACAGAGAGAGACAGAGCATGAACGGGGGAGGGGCAGAGAGAGAGGGAGACACAGAATCGGAAACAGGCTCCAGGCTCCGAGCCATCAGCCCAGAGCCTGACGCGGGGCTCGAACTCACGGACCGCGAGATCGTGACCTGGCTGAAGTCAGACGCTTAACCGACTGCGCCACCCAGGCGCCCCAAGAAGAGAGAATCTTAAGCAGGCTCCATGCACAGTGCAGGGCCCAACCTGGGGCTTGATCTTATGGCCACGAGATCATGACCTGAGCCCAAATCAAGAGTCGGATGTTTAACCGATTGAGTCACCCAGGTGCCTCTGAAGGCCTCATTTTGAATTATCAATAATAGCTACATGCATTTTGTTCCCTATGGGAAGGTACCATTATAAGTGCTCTCCGCAGAAGAAGTCATTTGATCCTCATGAGGATTATTATCATCATCTGCATTTTCAGGATGAGAAAACTGAGGCACGGAGAGGTCCAGGGACTGGCCCAGGATCACACAGCTAAGTGGGAGAATTCTATGGAACCCTGGGCAGTTCAGCTCCAGACTCCACATCAGAACCTCTACGCCAGTGCTCAGGGCTGCTAACGCCCAGCAGGTACAGCACATTTCCCCGTAGGCCTGGCCTTCTCAGGCCAGACAGGACATCAGATCGACCTCAGACAAACCGGGAGGGCTTGTTAAACACAGATGGCTGGCCCCATTCCCTGGGGTTCTGAATCCCTGATAAGAAGGGGTGGGCCTGGTCATTTGCATTTCTAACAGTGCCCATGTCAGGCTGTTGTGCTGGTGTGAAGGCCCCGGTGAGGACCCTGGCCACTGTTTCACACCTTTGCTCAACCTCCAACACCTTGTCCCCATCTTCACTCTTGACTGATACCCTGGCCTCCAACCTCCCTGAGAAGACAGAAGCCTTCGGAAGAGCATTTGCACAAGTCCCCCATCATTCTTCCTCACCTTCCTGCTGCCTTCCCTCCTGTTATCACAGACCAACTGTCTCTCTGCCAGGTTGCCCCCATCAGTATAGAAACATGCTGCAACCTTGCCTTAGGCAAAAATGACTTCAAATCTCCCTCTTTGCTACCTCACCTCACTGCTTTCAACAAACATTCAACAGAACTTCTCAAAACAGTTTTCCACCAGCATCTCTTCTCATTTTTAATACTTTATTGTGATAAAATACATATAACAGAGAAATTGCCCCTTTTAAACATTTATGTATGTATGTATGTATGTATGTATGTATTTTTGAGAAAGACAGAGAGAGTGTGTGTGCAAATCCCACACAGCAGGTGGAGCCTGACTCAGGGCTCAATCTCATGAACCGTGAGATCATGACCTGAGCTGAAATCAAGAGTCGGCCACTTAAATTAGTTGGACAAAGCCACCCAGAATATGCCCTTTAAAAGATTGTTAGTGTATGATCCAGGGGTGTTAATCACATCCACACTGCTGGGCAACCATCATCACTGTTTCCAATTTTTTTCCTATGTATAGGAAATCCCAAAGTCACAAGAAAGCTACTGGAGCTAATGAACAGATTCAGAAAAGGTCCAGCCTCCTGTTGTCTCTTGAATCTTCCCCAGCCACGTTTTACCTCTATTTCTACTCCTAAATGGCTCTTTCCAAAATTTCCTCTGAGCTCCATTTTGCTAAAGCCAACAGTCAACACTTGGTCCTCATCCTACCTTTCCTGCTGTATCGTGACATGGTTGATCATTTCTTCCTTTTTGCAACAGTATCTTCACTTGGTGCTGTGGACTGAATATTTGTATCCCCCTCAAATTCATGTGTTGAAACCTAATCCCCAATGTGATGGTATTTGGAGGTGGGGCCTTTGGAATGTGATTAGGTCATGAGCATGGGGCCTTCATGAACTTTAGACTGTTGCCCTTCTGAAAGAGACCTCAGGGAGCTCCTTGTCCCTTCTACCATGTGAGGACACAGCAGAAAGATGTCTGTCTATGAACCAAGAAGTGGGCTCTCACCAGATACCAAGTCTTCTGGCACCTTGATCTTGGAGTTTCCGGCTTCCAGAACTACGAGATATGCATTTCTATTGTTTATGACACAATCAATGTATGATACTTGGCCATAGTTGTCCAAATGGACTAAGATACTTGGCTTCCCACACCATAGTCCCTTGGTTCTCTCCTGCCTCTGTGGGAGACAGGCAATATGGCCACAAGTCAAAGAATGCCACCAGCCACAGAGGCTGGAAGAGGCAAAGACCAGGTCCTCCCAGAGCCTTCAGAGAGAACATGGTTCTGTTGACACTTAGCATTCAGACTTCTGAGTTCCAGAACTGTGAGAGAACCAATTTCTGTTCTTTTGAGTCACCAAGATTGTGGTAATTTGTACAGCAGCCCTAGGAAACTAATAGGACATCTAACAGACAACTCCAAACTGATGTGTCCAGAACAAGGTCTTCGGTTACTTCCTTCCCTGAGCCCTTACCCTCTGAACCTGCTCCTCCCACTGCCATTTCAGGAAAGGACAATTCCCAGCCTCATAGTTGCTCAGGCCAAACTCTTTACTTTCTGTCACACCCTATGTCCAAATCATCAGCAAACCCTGTTGGCTCTGCCTTCAAAGATAGCACCAATCAGGTCACTTCTGACCTCCTTCCTTGCAACCACCTGGGGCCAAGCCAAGATCATCTCTTGCGCAGGTTTTGCAACCATCTTCCGTCTCCCTGATTTTGTCCTTGCTCCTTACAGTCTAGTCTCAAAACAGTAGCTGGAGTGATGCTGTAAAAATCTAAGTTGGACTTTGCCACTCCTTTGCTCAGAACCGTCCAAATGTCCTCCAGCTCACTCAACATAAAAGCCAAGTCCTTACAAGGTCTTACAAGGGCCTACATGATCTGGGTCCCTGTAACCTCTCTGTCACTCCCCCCGCTACTCTCCCCTTACCTCATCACTCAGCTCCTTGGACAAACCATTTGCTTGCCACTTCAGGAACTTTTCACCGAGAATGCTGGGAGTCTAGGAGGGAAGCTGATAGAATTTCCAGGGTACATTTTGTGCCGTTAGAGATTTGAAGACATGAATTTAAGGTGAGACCAAATTGGGGTGCCTGGGTGGCTCAGTAGATGAACTTCAGGAGATGACTTCAGCCTAGGTCATGATCTCATGCTTTGTGAGTTGGAGCCCCTCATCAGGCTCTGCACTGGTGGTGTGGAGCCTGCCTGGGATTCTCTCTATTTATCCCTCTCTCTCTGCCCCTTCCTCACTTGCACTTCCTCACTCTCAAAATAAATAAATAAATACACTTTAAAAAATATTAAAAAAAATAAAGTGAGACCAATTAAAAAAATAATAATAATAAAGTGAGGCCAATTGGTACAGTTTGTTCTCTTCAACATTCAATTGGGAATAAGTGAATGGAGAAAGAAGAGGTTTGGGTGTGGCCAGATCAAAGTTTTTCTAGGGAAGAATAATAGGAAGAGAAGATAAGGACATTAAGGTTGTTTGTGTAAGGGAGTGATTATAATGTTGGACCATGAAATCTACACTGGATAGGAAGGAATTACATTAGATAATGCAGAGGAAACACTTACTAGGGGTCCTGGCACATTGTAAGGGCTCAGTAAGCAAGAGCTAGTCTTTTTTTTTTTTTTTTTTTTTTTTTTAAGTAGGCTTCATAACCAGCATGGAGCCCAACGCAGGGCTTGAACCTTGAGCTCAAGACCCGAGATCAAGAGTCAGACACTTAATTGACTGAGCCACTCAGGCATCCCAGCAAGAGCTAGTATTAGCACAAGCATTCATCCTAAGTATACTAAAACCTGAAAAATACCTGGCAAAATTAACTACAGTACTATACTCTGCCCAAGTACTTGTGATTAAGCCTCAATCCCACAAATAAGAGATGGCTTTGAAGATAGAACAATAAAATCCAAGACAAAGATAATAATTAACAAATATATATGTATTTTAGGTATAAACAAATAAAAAGTATATTTTTGAGTTCACCACTGCCAGAGCGAAAAGTCGTAATTGCTTTCAACACTAAGAATTTATAAGAAGCAGCATGCCAAAAGCACATCCAAACACATCCTTCACGTTAAATACATAAAGCCTTGCTTACCCTGAAATGGTTCGGCCTGATGCTATGGTGGTTTTCTCTTTGATGTATGCCTCATCTTACAAATCGTTACTGACTTGCTTTCAGTGAGACATTAATGCTGACACAGAGAGTGCTTTTCATCTGTTACCCATATCTGCCAAGTGCAAGCTGTGGTTGACTAATTGGAAACACACAACTAAATGGAATAATGTTATCAATGTGCTCTGGGTGCCCAAGGCCACGGCCCATTTTCCTTCAAGTTTCACTATTATTCAAAAATTTGGCTAAGAATACATTTTATTTCTATGTTCACAATAGACAGAGATGTTAATAAGTAGAATGTCAAAGTCACATATATTTTAAAGGTTAAAGCATATCAGCAAAATTCAGGAGCTGGGCCATGGAGCAAAAAAATCAACAGATGGTAGTTGTGGTAGGAGGCTCCATCTGCCAAACCGAGGTCCCGCTAATTTAGGATTAAGATGAACTCTCTTTGTCAACACTGTGATAGAGGGAATGGTCTCAACCTTTTTTTTTTTTTAAGATTTTATTTTTAAGTAATCTCTACACCCAATGTGGGGCTCGAACTTACTACCCCGAGATCAAGAGTCTCATGCTCCACTGACTGAGCCAGCCAGGTGCCTCTGATCCCAAGATTTTTGAGCTAAGCACGCAGGTGGATGGGGTTGCCAGTTACTAAAATAAGGGAGCTGGGCCAGAAACAATAGTTGTGTGTTCAAGTCTTTGATTTTATACTTCTAAATGTAGGAGCCTCAACTTTATTATCTGCAGAATGGGTGTGATAATTGAATTTTTCTCAATTCTATCATTCATTTCATTTTTTAATGTTTATTTATTTAGAAAGAGGGAGTGTGTGTGGGCATGAACACAGGGATGGGTGGTGGGGAGGGGCAAAGAAAGAGGGAGAGAGAGAATCGCAAGCAGGCTCCACACTGTCAGCACAGAGCCAGATGCAGGGCTGGATCCCATAAACCATGAGATCGTGACCTGAGCGGAGATCAAGAGTGGCTCGCTCAACTGACTGAGCCACCCAGGCATCCCTGTCCCCCAAATAAAAGCTTTAAATAAAGTGGAAACAAGAAGTTGTATACGAGGCATTAAGGAGTGACTGGACCCTGGGGTCGAGATGGGGTGGGGAGGAGGGGCAGCTGCAGCCTGCCAATGTCCCACTGCCCAGGCCAATGTGCTGCTAGGATTTCATGTAGCCTTCCACAGAATCAAAGCCTGGCAGCACAGCTAGAAAAAGGAGAGGGAAAACATCTCTTCCCTGCTCCACGGGGTTATTTATCTATAATTTGGTGTAACTAGGTTCAAGGATGGCATTTCTCTGGAGCTGGTTCCTACCCCACTCCCTTTCTTTTGTGGATCACTAGGAAACCTACTTGAGAACACTGCCAGATTTGGCCCGCCCAATCAGCACTCTGCTGGAGGACCTGGGACCTGCATTTATTTGTTTACATGTCCATCATTTATGTAACACCTTTGTTAAAAATGTTGCAGGTGGCTCTCCATCACTATGTGAAAGCCAGTGTCAGGTCAGTGGTCCATGATGTCATACGTGATCTGCTGCACCGTTATTTCCCTGACCCTCTGCTCCTGTCACAGTGGCTTCTTGGCCATCATACCGTGAATGCTGCTGTCTCAGGTCTTTGTATTTATTGTTCCCTCCTCCTTAACTGTTCCCCTTCCCCCCCCCACAACACCCTTAGATATTCGCATATCATCTTCGAAAAGGTCATTACTCAAGTGTCACCTTTGCAATAACACCTTTTCTGAACACCTTGCCAAAATCGCAACCCACCCCCAACCAGCTTCCTATTTCCTCCTCCACTTTACTTTCTCTCCATAGTAGGTAGGGACAACCAACATACTATTTTACCTATTTACCTGATTTATTGCCTATCTCTCTATTAGAACATAAATTCCACAAAGGCAGCAATCTTTATTGTGTTTGTTGCTTTACCTGCTGTGCCTACAACAGAGCCTGGAACATACAGGTGCTTAGTAAGTATTTATTTAAATAACTAATCTTTCCATGTTTAGCATCTCCCTCTTCTTCAAGGTAGGACTACTGGGCCAAAGGGATGAATTTTTTTCTTTATAGTTCTTCACCTCAGTTGTTGTGTGTATCAATGGTGTGTTTCTTTTTATCTTTGAGTAGTATTCCATGGTATGAGTATATCATGATTTGTTCAACCATTCACTCATTGTAGGACATCTGGGCTGTTTCCATTTGGGGGCTATTATGAATGAAGTTGTCATAAATAATTGTGTACGGGTTTTTGTGTGAACACAAGTCTTCATTTCTCTGGGACAAATGCCTATGAGCACAATTGCTGGCTTGTATGGTAGTTGTATATTTACTTTTTTTTTTTTTTTAAGAAAGAGAACATGAGCAGGGGACAGGGGCAGAGAGAGAAGGAGAGAGAATCTTAAGCAGGCTCCACACACTCAGCACAGAGCCTGACATTGGGCTTGATCCCACCACCATGGGATCATGACCTGAGCCAAAATCAAGAGTTGGATGCTTAACCCACTGAGCCACCCAGGCACTCCTAGACAAGATACTTCTGAAGCATCCAAAATACTACTTGTCACAGTGTTATGCACAGTTCCAGACTCAAGCTGTCTGGGTTTTTGTGTTGGTTCCAGCACTTATCAGCAGTTCCTTGTGACTTCGTTTTGTATCATTTCTTCATCTTTAAGAATGAGTCCAAAGATAGTCCAGTCAGCAATATATAGTGTTGTGAGGATTGAGGGAGACAGCCATAAAAAGTACCCAACAAAGTATTTGTCTGGCTCAGAGTAAACTTCAGCAAAATGCTCAAGATTGTTTTCTGCTGTGATCTCATGGTTTTGAGATTGAGCCCTGAAACGGGCTCTGCATTGGGTGTGGAGCCTGCTTGAGAGTCTCTGTCTCCCTCTGCCCCACCACTGTGAGTGTGTGTTTGCTCTCTTTCTCTCTCTCAGAACAAAACAAAAAGAAGTATTGGATGCTTAACCGACTGAGCTCCCCAGGAGCCCCATATATTTACTTTTCAAAAGACACTGCCAAGCTGTTTTCTAGAGGGACTGCCATTTTACATCTCTACCAACAATGTAAGAGTGATCCAGTTTTTCCGCATCTTTGCCAGAATTTGGTTATCATCACTGTTTTTAATTTTAGCCATTTTGATGCCTAGTGATACTGTAGGTTTAATTTGTACCTTCTCTAATAGCTAATGATCTTGAACATCTTGTTTTTGTATGTTTAGTTGCCATTTCTTTATCTTCGCTGAAATGTCTCTTAATGTCCTCTGCCCATGGTCTAATTGGATTGCTTGCTTTTTAGTATTGAGTTTTAAGAGTTTCTTCAATATAGAGTACTAGTCCTTTGTCGTAATTGTGCTTTGCAATACTGTCTCCCACTCTATAGGTTGTTTTCCCATCCTCTTAATGGGGTATTTCACAGAGTAAAAGTTTTTAGTGTTTAGTTTTCAATTTTTCCTTATATAGGTCAGTTTGGAGTCAAGTCTAAGGATTCTCTGACCAGCCATATCCTAAAGATTTTCTCCTAAGCTTTTCTCTAAAAGTTTGAAAGTTTAAAGTTTTACACTTAAATCTGTGATCAGGTTTGTGTTAATTTTTGTATAATGTAGAGTCTGCATTTTAACAAGCTCCTCATTGAGAACTGCTGGGGACAAATTTGTAGGATTTCAATAGTGATGTGAAGGTAAATGTTTCACAACACGCTCCAGATGGGGAGGGGAAATTTCTGTGGTACAAATACAGCCTTCATAGCTGACTTCAAGCTACCAGTACTATGCCACTGAACACAGAGTCAGGAAGAGCTGCTCAGAAGCACACTAATATGTAGTATTTCCAAACTTACAACAGATACAGGTAATAATAAAATGTAGTAGGAAGTATTTATTACCTTTGTTTTGTTTTGTTTGTTTTAGTGTAATTTATTTAATTTTATATCAAGACTTTGGAAAGTTCTAAGAGTTTATCCTACTTGTAAGCTAACAAATTGTCAGTTTCATGGATGCCAGCAAAATACATGAGACTCCCAGGTCAGAAACAAAGGCCTTTATTACTCACAGCAGCTGCAGTAATCAGTAATCAGCATTATCTTGCACTAGTTCCCTGAGCCCCGATTCCCATGGGGGGATGCAAAGTGGGCCAGCTGCTACTTACGCTTGCTGTGGGTTGAACATGGGAGAGGAAGCCTGAGCTTAGGGACTTGAATCTCTTATGATAACTTATCATCTTTTGTAATGCTCAGAGGTAAACATCATTTTTATTATTCTGAATGATAAGCAAACCTGCCCTTTCTTCTGGAGGTAAATGCTAAACAACTCTGAAAAGACCACCCGGAATGAAGAGTCAATGCCTCCACTTGCGATACCAGCTAAAATGAGAGAGAACCATGAAGAATTGGCTCCCAATGGTTTACATAATTTAATTTTAATAATGGCTGTGTTTACCAGCTCACAAAATTCCTGAAAATTTAACAATAGGCCCTCAGAAGCCAGTACTATATTTGGCCCCAGCACACAAATGTGTTTTGAGGAAGAAAAAAGGAAAGGGAAGAAAGGACAGATTCCCTCTGGGTTGATTTTACCAGCTAGGAGCCCAGAAGGCTGGAAATGAGGCCTCATCACTGGAGGAAGCTGTTTTCATATTTTGTTTCGTTTTGTTTTCCAGAATGGTTATGATTATCATGGAAATTATAATAATGGTAATTAAAGTAAAAATAGCAACTATTCTTTATTGGCTGTTAAGTTTAGGTCATAGATTTTGGGGTTTTATCTCATTTAATCTTCATGATGGCCCTATGGAGTAAGAATGATCACTTATTGTCATTTAATAAATGAAAAAAACAAAACTCCCAGGGGTGAAGGAAAAATACTGGGCTGGGACTGACCTTTTCTGGCAAACTCTAGTTCTGAGGTGTTGCAAATTCACAGTCCCAAAAGCAGCTTTTCCACTCAGAACTCACTTCAACTGGCATTATTTGCATTGCCCCTGACTTCTCGCTGCCCGTCATAGAAGCAGCGCTCTGGGGTGTAATGGTGGCAGGGCCAAGAGTGCAGATTTCTGGTGTTTATTTGCCAGTGAGGTCCGGTGTAACCTTGGGCAGATTGATTCGTCTCTGCACCTCTGTTTCCTGATCTGTCAAATGGGCTATTGATACTGTTCTGCCAATCTTGCACAATTATCCTGAAAATCAAAGATGCATCCAAATTGGCTGGGCTTGGAGCTTAGGCTTCATGACTTTGTACCAGCCATAAAATCTCTGGTCCCCTAAATTTTTTATTTATATTGTGAGGGGGGCACATGTGGCTGCTATGAGGCTGTCAGATTCTAAGTCTATAAATGAGATAATAGTTCCAGGAGGGCCTGGAAAAGCCAGAAAGCAGCTCTCAAACATGAGGTAGTGGTTTTATTTTCCACTGCCCCACTGCTTTTATTTTTAAGTTCATTTATTTATTTTGAGGAGGGGTAGGAGCAGAGAGAGAGGCAGGGAGAGTACCCCAATCCCAAGTAGGCTCCATGTCGCCACGGGCTCAATCTCATGACCATGAGATCACGACCTGAGACCATGACCTGAGATCGTGACCATGAGATCACAAAGAGTTGGATGCTTAACTGACCAAGCCACCTGGGTGCCCCATGTCTTACCTGTTTTCAGCTTCCTGTGGTTGTGCAGCCTCTGAGCTCAGAGAGAGTCATGTGAGCATTTGTGATTTGAATCTTCAGACTGCCAGTGATGTAGTTCATGTGGGGCTGGCCTCCTTAGGGGCAGATGAAATCTTACCCCAGATGTTAGGGAGGAGGCATCTGGGAGGAGCATGGATGGGGGGAGGTGAGGGGGGGGGGGAGTGGGGAGTGTGTGTGGGCTCAGGCATGAGCTGCCTCTGGGCCCCTCAACTCAGGGTCTGCTCAGAGCTCTGCCAAGTGGTCAGGCCTGGGTGCTGGGCCCAGAGTTGCCAAGGGAATAGCTGGAGGAGGGCATTCTAAGCCCAAGGACCAGCAAATGCAGGGCCTAGATGGGGGAATAAATTTGGCAGGTTCAAGTGGTAGCAAACCAGCCTGGCTGGAGAGACAAAGGGGAAGAGGTCATAACCTGCTCTAGGCAGCCACTTACAAGAAGCCAAGGAGCCTCCAGGGGGCCAGGTGAGGGATGTTCTCCAGTTCTTTTCACCACCCAGCTCTCAAGCATGGTCTGGGAGGCATTGGCCTTGGGAGGGATCCTCCTATCTTCCAAGGTCGCAGATACTCTCAAAGGAGTGGATCAGTCCCCTGTAATGGGGCCAATAGCCAGCAACATCCAGCTCTGGCTGTGCTCCGAGAGCTCTTCCTCCTCTCCAGTTGTCTGCAGGGTGGGGCTGGGCCAGAGGGAAGGTGGCTGGCAGGACTCAAGATGCAGCCTTGAAGACTTTGCTCTTGGTGCCTACCCATTAGAGCCAATGCTGCGTTACCTAGGTCCCTTGGTCTCTATTTGTCAGTTCCAGAAACCCATTCACCTTAGGAGAAAGGCTTCTGGCAGCACAACTGGTATATCATAAAATCGCAGAATATCCAAACTGGAAGGGAACTCGGAGGTCACTGAGTAGAGCCAGAGAGATGGCTGTAAGTTACAACAGACTCCCAAGTGTCTTCCCAGGCTGTAGGCAGTGGGGCTTAATCAAGCCACACAATCTGTAAACCCATCTGGGGAGTTCACAAGAATTCCCAATTCCCAGGCTGCACTCCAGATTGATTGTAACAGAATCTCTCTGGGAAGAGGATTCACATTTTTAACGCCCCACCCAGGTGATTCCAATGTGCAACCAAGGTTGGGGACCAGGGCTGTGGTCACTTGATGCCTTCTGGTGCTGCAGTCATTATAAGTGGGGTCTCTGTGGTCAGACAGACTTGGATTTGAGCCCCTGCTCTGCAACTTGTTCCACTGAGTGACCACAACCAACTTTCTGTGCCTCTATTTCCTCATCTGTAAAAAGTGCATCATAGTAACACACCTATCTGATGTGCTGTTCTCAAGGCCAAATGTATTAATCCATGAAAAGCACATGGCACAGTGCTTCATTCCTTGTAAAAGGCCAACAAATGTGTTCATTGTCATTACTTTCCCAAAGTCAAGCATTCCATTAGAAAGCTCTTCTTTAGGTTAACTTCAAATGTTATTCTTATGGCTGCAAGAGTGATCTCAAGCAAGTTCTCAAACCCAAGTTTGCTTCTATCACCCGCCCACTTAAAATCATTCTGTGGTTTTCCGTTATTCTCGGGGTCAAGACAGAAGTCTTCAGTTTGACCCACCAGTCTTCAAGATCTGGGCTCTTCCAGTCATCTCCTCCTCTTACACCTTTCCCCCGCCCCATGGCCTGAGGGAGGGGACTTTTTTGATTGCCTCCAGCTGCCAGGTTTTGTCACACCAAGTGCCTTTGCATGTGATCCTCTGCCCTGGAATGCCTTCTCCTCTTGGCTGCCCACAGCTAATTCACCCTGTAGCTCTCATCTTTGTCTTCTTTCTACCAGTTCAAGTTCTCCCTGACCTCTCTTATCAGAACAAATCCTCACTGCCATTCTCATGGGACCATGTCACAACTGACATTTCACATTTATTTGGTGGTCATTTGTCCAACATCTATCATCTGTGCTAGACTCTAAGCTCCAAGAAGACAGAGACCATATCTGTGTTTTGCTCATCCTAGTATTCCCAATGCCTAACTCAGTGCTTGGCACAGAGCTGAGGGTCAATAATTATATGTTGAATAAATAAACTGGCCAAAAACAGTCACAAGATGAAGTGCAATAGTTGTTTAAGTCTGCCTTCTAGAGCTTCTCAAAGCACCCTTGACCCCAGGCCCCTTTGCAGAGGTGGGCAGACACTGTCAGGACTCCTGTTCCCCTCTCCTCTCTATTCCTCATAAAAGGTGGCTATTCCAGACACTCCACACCCTGCCCTGGGCAAGTTCTGGTTGTACAGTGCCTGAAGGGGACAACAACTAGGGGATGGGGAGCCTTTCAAGAGTGATTCGCCCATACAGTTCTACCAAGTGATGAGGCAGTGAGAAGTGGTTCCAGATTTAATGCCCTCCTTAGCCTTTCACCTCCAGGGCGCTTGGTCTCCATGTAATTAAGCTCATACATTAAATGAGTTTTATTTGATAGGAGAGCCCCAAGTGGAATATGGACTTTTTATACGAGGAGGCCATTTTGGATAACTGTCAGCCTCAACTTGAAGATCAAAGACCACATGGGATAGGGCATGAATAGGTAAAATAGCCTTGCTAATTTACAAGGGCATCAGTGAAAATAAATCCCAGAGATAATTCTTCCTTCTTGTTTTTAATCAGGGCCAATGTGAGGGAAAAAATTATGAAGTAGATGAAGAATGGCTTTAAAAAAGCGATTTGGCCAGAGCCGTCTTTGTGTTTTTTCTGAGAAATTTTTTTCTAAGCTCTGTCTCTGAAGCCGGGAGAGTGGGAGGGACGAGGCCAGAAATTTCTCCAAGGTTCTTAGGAACCAGGGAGCATAGCATTGCCCTCAGGCACTGTGGTTGAAGAGTTAGACCTTCCAACTCATCCTCAGAGCTTTATATTCTTTGTCCATCTGGGCCTAAGGACAGCTGTGGGAGTGGCACCAAGAAAGGGGATAATGAAAAATGAACACCCCCCATTAAAGAGCAGAATTGGAGCCTTCCTGTTTTAGTTTTTCCCTCAGCCAGGGGTCAGGGATTGGCAAAACTGGCTGTGCCATAGGGCCAGCTAACTGGCCTGTTAACAGGCCAGACAACTCCTCCCCTCCCTGGGCCCTGCAGGCCCCACTAAGGAAACTGCAAGGAGGCTGGAGGAGGTACAGCTGTCTCAGCCCCTCCCATGCCCCCACCTGCCCTGGTGGGTTCTGACTCCCCAGGTCTGACTCCCTGCCTGACCAGGGGACCACTGGTGCCTTGACCTGGCAAGTCCTCAGGAGATGTCTGCTGAATCCATTGTAGACTCGATCCTTCTTTGTAGGAGGGCAGTGTCTGGGGCCCAGCCCCCTCACCACTCACCAGATCAGGGCACTTCTCATTCCCTGGCTCTCCTTCTCCCAGGGGACACACAGGTGGCAGGGAGGGCCCACACATGGATCTGCTGGTGGCCAGTATCACTGAAAGCACACCCTCTGGATTCAGATGCCCTTGTAGTCCCGGCCTTGCATTTACCAGCTAGGCGACCTTGGCACTGACCTAACCTTTCTAAGGGCTCAAAATTCTCCATCTGTAAAGTGGGGATGATGATCCTCATAGCTGCTCACTGGGATGTTGAGAAGCTGAAAAGATACAATACATGGAAAAAGCCAGCCTAAGGCTAATGTGAGAGAAAGTGACTTGTCTTCCAGCTCAGGAAACCTAGTACCAGCAGTTGGTTGAAACTCTTCAGTGGAAGAAGACTGAATATGGAAGTTCAGCCTTTCAGAACATGCTGGCCTGATTCATCCAGCTGTTTTAATTTATGTTTCATGAACTCTTCTCCTTAGCTCTGCTTCAGAGACAGAAACATAGATGTTCAGTGCCAAAATGGATTCTGAGACCATCTGATCCAACCCTTCCTTGTACAGATGGTAAAACTGAGGCCACCAGATGGGAAATGACTTGGCCAAAGCCACTCAAGAAATCAAGGAGGAGCTAAGACTGGAACCCAGATTTCTTGTTTCCCAGACAACTGCTGTATTCCTGCACTATCCCTGCTATCTCTGCAATTTTGAGTGTATGTGAAATCCTTTAACTGAAAGTGTTAGGAAGGCACGCGGCTCTTGTGTTTTATTCCTTTTCTTTTCCCCAGTGGAAGGTCATGGCTGCATAATACCAATGGCCAGAATCTCTCTTTTTTCCCTTTGGCTCTGAATCTAGAAAACAGCCTAGAGAAAGATGAGAGAGGCTCTTCAAGCCTCTAAGCCTCAGGACTGGAGGTTTGTGTGGTAGACGTTCTCCCCCTAGTGGAATGAGCGAAGATGACAGGCGGGAAGTGGAAGAAAAGAGAGTTTCCCCTTCCAGGGCCTGGCTGTCAGGCATCTGATGCTGCCAGGGTCTGTGGCCTCCCTCACCTCACTGTAATCACAGCACCGTCAGATCCCAGGTTTACTTAAAATTCTGATATTTTGTTCATTGTAGAGGGTTTTTTTTTGCATAAATTTTGATTTATTAAAATATTACCTTAAAATACTATTCGTATTTGTTACTGAGGTTTTTGGCACCCCCTTAAATTTTGTGTCTGAGGTAAGTGTCTCATTTGCCACCCGCCCCTAGCCATAGTCCTAATTTGGATGTCAGCCCTGGGAGACCCCGCAGACACATGACATGCAACCAGCCTCACTTGTCAGAGGAGCCGTGAGGTCCAGCCAGGGCCAAGGCTGGCTCGTCAGGGCGGCGTGGGCCTGGTGCTCTTTGCACCATGATAATCAGAGCTGCAGATCGTCCAGGCTTTCTCCAAAGGAGATGGTGACAAAGACTCTTTCTTGGCTCAAACACCACTCACACTACTCAGAGCCCTCTTCTTGACTAGGCCTGTCAAGCTCAGCCTATAAAGACTTGAACGAACATTAACACAGTTTCTAATAGCTCAGGGTCAGGTCCCTAGGATGACCCTAAGACCCCCTTAAAGTGGCTGATTGAGAAAACTCTAGGAAGCCAAAGGAATGTGCTATTTATTCCAGCCAACATGTGAAGATGGCACCCTGTGTCTCCCAGTCTCTGTTGGAGGGTAGGAACCCAATTTCAATAAACACCACTTAGCAGACCCAGGTGGGTGTCACATGGACCAGCTCCCTTCCTCTATTTTGTAGTTTTCCACTTCCCTGGTCCCACATAGCCCCCCATCCCTATTCCCTCCATCCCCCTTTAAAACACTTAGTCACCTCTGTACAAATCCAAGTTGGGTTCAGTTCACGTGGGACACTTTTCCCTATTGTAAGATTATATTACTGATTAAAATCTATCTTTACCACTTTAACTAGTAGCAGCTTTCTTTATCTTTAACAGTGGCTGCCTTTCAAAGTGTGCCTCTTATGAGAAAAGAACTGGGGTTCAAGGGCAATTTTATTGCATTAAGATGCACCGGGTTCTAGGTCTTCATCAATGCCTACAAACGTGAAGGTGTAAAGACAGGTCCTGTTTGCTGAGGCCCACAACGAGCAGCCAGAGGCAGGAGGAGGGGCTGCTACCCCAGCGTGCCTGGGAAGGCCACCTACTTGGAACGCCTTCCTCACTTGGGCCTCCATCCTGCATCATCTGCCTAAGGACTTCAAGCGGCCCCCCACAGAGGCAGCCACCTCAGAAGTGGGAGTGGATAAGCCAGCCCTCACCCTCACCATCAACAGGCTGCCAGCAACTCTCTCAACAGTGTCACCTGCTCCTGTCCCACATGCCACAAACCATGTGATAGGTGCTCCTATCACACCATTTCCAGCAGCCCCTGGACCACATCTAAGGAAGGTCTCTGCCTCTATCTGCCCCACCCCCCACAAAGAATGCTAAGATCCCCCCTTACCGTCCCCCCCTCCCCATCTCCACGGCCCTCCCTGGGGATTTCCCTGGCAAGGTGCCAATGGGACATGGGTTAGGTCAGGCCCAGAAGGGCAACCACAGGGCTTTGGGATCCTGCCCATCTTGCTCAGGCTGGATTTATTACTTAGACTATAAAGGGTTAAGTCAACTGCCTTCAAATGACTAAATCCCTGGGGGAAGGAAGAGGAAGTGGCTAAAGATGCTCCTAAAAAGGTTTTCTTTTTTTTAAATAAAGGAAAAGAAAAAAGAACTCTTCACAGACAAAGATAACCTTCCACCTTCCTTCCTACGGGGGTGATGGGCAGGACCACAACCCATACACTAATCCACTCGGGCCCCAAATCCCTTCCTGGGTTTCTTAAACCCATCCCAATCCCCTACTTTTTGTGGCCCAGAGAGAATGGAGCTATTTTAAGTAATCCTCATTTTATTTAAGGAGGGGCCACCCATTTCCAGGACCACCCCAGGCAGCCCTGCTGGTCCCACCTTTCCAGCTAGAGGTCAGTCAGAGCAACCTGCCAGCTCCATCAGAAACTTCTCTTCAGCAAATCACCTGTGGGGCTCTCTCAGCACCAGCCACTTCATATTGTAGCTTTTTCTGTCCCTCAGATCTCTGTACTTTGGAAACCCCTGAGGAGGGGGCAAGATTCACTTACACGTTACTCCTTCCTGCCATCTTCTCAGGCACACTTGCCTATCCTGGTGTATCCGCCTGATTGAGAAGTGAGCCTATAGGTGATTTGTAACTAACAATAAAGTGCTTAAGTGTGAGACTGGCTTACTCATGCATTGAGCAGATTCAAGGTTATCCCCATATTAATGTCAGCTCACTCTTGGATTTCCATGAGATTTCCTGAGCAGAGTGAACTCTTTGCCATGGCCTGTGAGATTCTGTATCATATCCAGCCTCACACCTCATGCCTCCTGTCTCCTTTCTCACTTCACTCATCTCTCTGGCCTTCAGTCAGTCCCTGAGATATTTTCAACTCTTTCCTGATGCAAAGTCTTTGCACCACAGCTCCTTCTTCCAGGAGGCCCCTTCCCCCAGACCTTTGTCTTGCTCTGTCTTCTGCTTCTGGACTCAGCTTAAAAATAACTTCTTCCTGGGGTGCCTGGGTGGCTCAGTCAGTTAAGCATCTGACTCTTGGTTTTGGCTCAGGTCATGATCTCACGGTTCGCGAGATTAAGCCCCGCGTTGGGCTCTGCACTAACAGCGTGGAGACTGCTTGGGATTCTCTCTCTCTTCTTATTCTTCTCTCTCTCTCTCTCTCTCAAACTAAATAAGTAAACTTGAAAACAAATAACTTCTTCCTGGTGCTGACTGGGAGGGCACTTAAGAGAGCCTTGGGGAGTGAAAGAGGGGGAAATATTCTGTTCGTGACTTACATGGAAGTTACAAGCTGTGTGCATGTGTAAAAACTCATTGAGCTGTCCACTTAAGATTTATAGACCTTATGTAAGTAAACCTAAAAAAGTAAAATCTAAAAACAGTTTCAACTTCTTCCTTGTCTCATTACTATAGTAGTAATTCCTGTTACTCTTGACCATGGCATGTGTGTCTCTATCCTGGAACAATAATTATATTCTTTGATTGCTTATTTGTAAGTTGTATCTCCTACTAGAATGTAAGCCTCACAACGACAGAGCCTCTGTCTATCTTGTTCACAGAGGCACCTTCCAGAGCATAGCATGGTGCCTGTCACACAGTGGACACTAAAAAAATTTAGTGAATGGAGAGGTGGGAGGATGAATAAAAAAGCTTGGATTTAATGATGGAGGAAACAATGGGCAGAAGAGGAATGTCCGAGGCTGGGAGGTCCCACTCCCACTCAGAAGAGAGTTGAGGGGTCTTATTCTGGAAGTCCACGATCTGGTTACCTCCCTGGAGACCCAACACCTGCCTGTCTATACCTCATTGGGGTTGTCCTGGTCAGCATAGATGAGGAAGCCTGTGAAGAGGCTATCGGTCCAGTAAGGGTCGTAGAAAAGCCCATTCTGCTCTGAGTAGAAGATCTGCAGCCAGACCTCATCACCCTGCTTCAGAGCCAGGATGGTGGAGCCCGAGGCCACATCATGGTTGCCCGTGTTGGCATCGAAGGTCCGGATGCGGTACTGGCCATTGTGCACCAGGCCAATGGCCAGGTGCTTGTTGGCCAGGGTGATATCGTAGGTGAAGTAGTAGATCCCCGGCACGCCACAGACGAACTTGCCACTGGATGCGTTGTAGTGGCCGCCCTCGTTCATCAGGATCTTGTCAAACTTGATGGGCAGCCTCTCCCTTGGGTAGCTCTTGGTCACTGCTACTGAGAAGGCAGACTTGGCGTGGCCACTGCCGCAGCTGCAGGGGCCTGGGAGGCCCGGCTCCCCCTTCCTGCCCTTAGGCCCCTTCTTTCCTGGTGTGCCGTGCTTCCCCGGGGCACCACTGACCCCCTTGGGGCCGCGAGGACCGGCCCGCCCAATGGCCCCGGCTTTGCCCTTTGGTCCTGGCTTTCCCCGGTTACCTGTCCGGCCAGGTGGACCTGGAAGACAGAGCAGCTGGTGTTATGGAGGGGCCTTCACAGAACTAGGCAGAGGCTGTGGGCCTTGGCTTTCCATCCTTGGAGCAGGAGCCTTTGGGTAATGGAAAGAGCAAGAAGGCTTTGGAGTCACATAGAAATGGATGCAAATCCTACTGGTATAACCTGGGGCACTTCTCCCAGTCTTATCTGGAAAATGGGAATGGTGATACTTACCCTCCAGAACCACTGTGGATCAGGGCAAAAAAGAATAACTTATAACAGTTCACCCTTTTCCTTCTCCTTGCCTTCTAGGGAAGAGTCTGGTTTGCCTGCCAGACTAGTCCTTCAATGGGCTGTGTTGGTAATGGGTTGACAAAAGAATTGGAAGAAGCCTCTTGACTTCAACATATCAATCTTAGTAAGAGCACTGCCTAGTACACAAGGTCCCTGTCCATAGTGCAAGAGTTTAAGTGCAGCACTGCTTATAATAGCAAAACTAGGGACAACTAAATGCCTGTCCAAAGAGAAATGATTCATGGGGCACCTGGGTGGCTCAGTTGGTTGAGCATCCGACTTTGGCTCAGGTCATGATCTCACAGTTCGTGAGTTTGAGCCCCACATCAGGTTCTCTGCTGTCAGCACAGAGCTTGCTTCAGATCTTCAGTCCCTGTCTCTCTGCCCTTCCCCAGCTTGTAAGTGCTCTCTCTCTTCCCCCAAAATAAATAAACATTCAAAAAGAAATGATTCCAAAATTATGGTCTACCCATACTGTGCAATTCTATACAGGAGTTTTAAAAAAGTGAGGCGATTTATGTGTACTATTTGAAAACTTCTCTAAAGTACACTGTTGAGAGGAAAAAGCAGGTGACTGAAACTTTTTTGTTGAAAGGAAACCACAACACGAACTAGTTCTACAACCATTTAAGTGCATAGGAGAGTTGCTGGCCCATAGTAAGTAAACACTCACAGAATATAGTTGGCATATCCTGAAGAACATTCCCCAAGTAATGTTTCCCTGTAGAATGACCCTTGGTTTTTTATACCCAGATTTCATAACATGTGCATTTCTCTCAATACAGTATTTTTGGCTAATGATTATACAGGAAACATGTCTATTTATGTCCCCTAAATTCAATACATCATTTTAAACAAAACAAAAGTGGGTAAAGATTTGAGTCATATCTAAATACAATTGTATAATTGGTACAATTGGTAGACTGGCAGAATTGGGTGTAGGTGTTTGAAAAGTTTGCTGAATGTTAATCGAGGGCCTGCTTCTGAAGTTTGCTGGTGCCAGAAGTAATCCTAGTATTATTGTACGCAGGTGACTGTTTGTAACCACCAAATGAACTGGGTGATCAAAAAGCAATGCTGTAGGCATTTTTCATTCTAAAAAGGCACTTTGCTTCTTATATGCATATATGTAGGCATTTCACTGTGTCTTAAACTTTTGAGTTAACATGTAATGCATTTAAATTTTTCCTATTTTAAGTAATTGGGAAATAGATTCCCAAAGAGCATTTTCTCACTGAAATTTCTCATTTAATTTTCAGGAGCAGATTGCTTAATGTTAAGGGCCTGGCAATGAATGCCTGGTATTACTATGCACATATATAAATTATGTAGAAAAAGGCCAGGAAGGATATACATCTAACCAATTAATAGTAATTACCTCTGGAAAGTGAGGAGAAGATGAGAAGGGTAGGAATTAAGGAGCTCTCTTGCTTTATTTGTATTGTTTGAATATATTACAATAAGAATTTATTTGTGTATTACTTGTAATTAAAAAAATTTTACATGTGAAAAAAGTCAGATTATAAAACTGTCCCATGAAAAAATAAAAATAAGCAAAACTTATTGCTTTAATAGTGGGAGAAAGGTGAGGAGGAATAAAGACTGAGTCATTTTGAATTGGAGATTTTGGGGTGAGACAAATAGATAAGAAAGCTTATCAGGAAGTTCTACAGTGTGTTATGTGGTGTACCTCCTTCTTGATACCTTTTCAAGAAACTTCAAGAAAAGCTGGTTTTACTTTTTAAGACCTTTTTGGAGATGGATTTGTATGTGTATGTCAGGGAGAGGTGGTTGGATGATATCCTGTACTTGTCCCAGAGTGGCCCAGCTTTGCAGGTCAGGACTCTCTGTCTCTTAACACCACCTTCCTTGGTGTGTTGCCTTAATTCTCAGCAGAGACTCTCTGCATGGGCAGGAGAGATGGCCAAGCCTATATCCTCATGGCTCTTGATCAGGAGAAAAAGTCAATAGCAGAGATACCCTCTCACCTCTGGGACCTGTAAGATGAATGTCAGGGAAAACTCTGTCTGGCCCTGCTTGGAGCACCAGTCCAGACTGAAGCTACCACTGGGGTATCCCATGGAATGGGATACCATGACATGAGTGCTTGACACACTGTGATACCTCCCCAAGTCAAAGCCATTACCATTATTTATGTAGTTATTCTGTGGGGAAGGAGGTGCTTTGGAGGAGTTAATTTAGTATGGTAGGAGAAGGTCTAGATTTGGAGTCAGGTACCAGCCTATTATATGATCTCAGCACATCAGTTAAGGGGAGATGACCATTTATTGTACATCTACTTGATGCTGATGCCTCACACGTCATATTTTATCATCATCAGACCCCTATGGGGTAGGTGCTGTTATCATCTCTATTTTAGAGATGAAGCAGCTGAGGAATGAAGAAAGGTTAACTAATTCACCAAAACAGGTCCCCAAGTTTGTTTCCAGAGTTCAGGTCTCGCAGCCATGACGTGCTGTTCTCAACTTAATCACCCTTGACCCTCAGTTTCCTCATCTGTAACATGGGGATGGTAAGAATACCTCCTTCATAGCATGGTATGGACAATCAGTGGAGCAGCATACTCAAAAGTGCTTTGTCAACGTTAAAATGCCATACAAATAAAAGTTATTATGATTCCCCTACTGCTTAAAACATACATTTAGGGATGTTGCTGACATTAAAAGTTCTGAGACAAAGAATGTCAAGGCTGAAAGGGCCTGTAGAGACTGTCCAGTCTGCTGGCTGCCTGGCATCTCCTCCTTCATGACTTCGTGTGGTCCCAGCAAGGCTGTCAACCACAGTGACCAACTCACCACCCACTCACACACACCAGGGGTGGGCACATGACCCAGTCCTGGCAGATCGTAGTACCTCACCTCCATGGCCAAAAGGATTGGTGGTCCAGGATACCTATATGATTTAGAATGATTAGTCATGCTGAGATTTGCTCTGTGGATCAAACCATGAAGAGTTAGACTCGAGCCCTTTGGTAGCCATTTCAAAACTTCCAGCCTTTGTGAAAACAAAACCCACACACACAGATAAGCAGAGCCTTGACAACAGCTTTGAGCTCCCAGACCCAGCCATTGTTGAAGCTTGGCTCCTGAACTTCCTGGTTGCATGAGCCAATAAATTCCATTCAAGGCTATGAATTGAGTTCTGTCACTTGCAGCCAAAGGTGTTCTGAATCATATATCAGGAGACTTGTTTAAAGCAACTCAGCAAGTCAATGGTGCAGCTGGCGAAGGAACACAAGATCTGATACCTACTGTTCCTTTCAGGAGAATACACTGCTCTGTTTTTTAAAAAGACATTAATTTGGTTTATAATGAAATGGGATTCATACCGGTTTTCATAACTAAACTCCCTCTGTGCCAGAGGATGTCAACCCCAGGCAGGAATAGGAGAGACAGGCACTGGGCCTCTTACCTTCCTCTCCGCTGTCCCCCCGGTCCCCATCCTGGCCATCCTGGCCATCTTTTCCAGGAAAGCCCATTCTTCCCACCATTCCTGAGGGCCCTGGGGCTCCCGGGGGGCCAGGCGGGCCTTGGGGGCCAGGCAGGCTGCAGACAAGTTGAGGGGAGCCCTTTTGGAAGTCCCTGCGGGCGAAGGCACCAAGCAGCGGGTCAGCTGCACAAGGGAGGGCACAGGCCAAGAATACCCAAGGGATCATGGTGGTCACCTGTGGAAGGCAAAAGAGCTGTGAGCTGATTGGTGGTCAGTCAGAAAGGAAACCAGAGGAGGAGGGGAGGCAGCTGGAAGAGACTCTCTCCTCCATCATATACAAGTGGCTGGACAGTGTTCTCATGTCTTGAGGACATATTTGGATGAACCGAGTCACGGACGCAGAATACACTTTGGAGAAGTCTTGGGGGTGAGGCACTCATCATCGCACTGCTGTCCTTCGGTGTAGCTGAAACAGAGGCAGGACCTAACAGCCCAGTCAGGCCAATTGGGAGGAGCAGTGGGCGGAAAGAAACAAGCTAGGATTTCATTCGAATCCGTGGCACAAGTAGAAATACTTTGAATTGTAGGTGATGATTTGCAACTATGCTGCTTCTCCAGGGGGACTCAGAGTAGCACATGGCCGGGTGGGCACTGAGGCTCTGGTTCTGAGTCAAGGTGCCCCAGACCCGAGCAGCACAGCAGGCGATGGTAGCAGCCTCTCTTCTAAGTGCTTCCTGTGCACCAGGCATGGGCTAAGTGCTTTCTGTACGTTACTTACCTCAGAGCATCCTTGCCAGAGAGACACAGGTGAGGCAGTGGATGCCCAGAAATTTTAACAACAAGCCTAACTCCTGCAATTAGCAGGTGACAGGGCTGGGGTTTGAGCCAGACGGGCCAGATTCAGAGTGTGTGCCACTCCGCTGCAGGCTATAATGCATACTTTTTTTTTTTTTTTTTTAAGAATTAAATGAAGGGACACCTGGGTGGCTCAGTCAGTTAAACGTCCAACTTTGACTCAGGTCATGATCTCGTGGTTTGTGAGTTCGAGCTCCACCTCGGGCTCTGTGCTGACAGCTCAGAGCCTGGAGCCTGCTTCGGATTCTGTGTCTCCCTCTTTCTCTACCCCTTCCCAGCCTGTGCTTTGTCTGTCTCTCTCCCAAAAATAAACATTAAAAAAATTAAAAAAAGTGAAATAATACACTTACATTGTTTGTGAAGTCAAATAATATTGTAAGTCACACACAGCATAAAACTGTGATCTCCAGTCCTACCTATCCTTAACCTCACACCCTACCCCAAATCCTTTCAGCTATTTCTTCTTGTGTATATGGTTTTTTATTAACCAAAAAAAGTTTTTATTTTTATTTAAAGACCATTTTAAATTTTTAAATGTTTATTTATTTTGAGAGAGCGAGCAAGCGGGCACGAGCAGGGGAGAGGCAGAGAGAAGAGGGAGAAAGAGAGATTCCAAGCAAGCTCTGTGCTGCCAGCCCCCAATGTGGGGCTCGAAATCACGAACCTGAGCCTAAATTAAGAACCGGTTGCTTAAGTGACTGAGCCACCCAGGCGCCCCCCCAAAAGTTTTTAATTAAGTAGGCAGCACGCCCAACATGGGGCTTGAACTCACAACCCTGAGATCAAGAGTCACATGCTCTATCGACTGAGCCAGTCAGGTGCCCCTTATTTATCAATTTTAGACATTATCTTCTGAATTTCATTTATAATAGATGAAGAATATGCCCCCTTCCAACACCCTAGCCCCTATTTCTTCTCCCACACGTAGTTAAAATATAATTTGTGATAAAGTCAAAATTTACACTCTGGATTATTATGAGTATTGTTTATTGCTAAGCTAAGCACTGTACTATAATTATATGTCCTTTCTTGTACATTTTTTCCTTACTGGAGATATTAACTTAATTTTTTCCTTGGCTTAGTTCCCTAAGTCACTATTTTCCACACTATCAAATATATCAGATAATTTGTTCCATTTATTTTCCTGATGATAGAAGTCCCGGAGCCCCCCATCCTCCTGTTTGGATCCCCACACACGCTAACCAGTTGCCATCCTAGCTTCTTCTTTATGATCATTGTGGCGATCGTCTTTGCCTCTCTCCTGGGTTATATCTCCTGTTTTAGGAATCCTAGGTCTTTCTCTCTTTGTTTAATTAAAAACAATTTTTAAAAAATCCCTCAGTTTGGTGGCACCCATCCTGTAAGAGCTTCCTGGAAAAGTGGTATGGGAAGTCATCTTTAAAGAAATGTTGCAAGTCTCAATGTATTTTGATTTTACACTGTGTCCTCAAGGCTGGTGGCTGCAGTAGCATGATCACCAGAAGCCAGAGTGTTATATGCTCAGAAATGATGCACTCCCAGCCCCACACGTAAAGACGCAGATGCTTTGGTCCAGAGCAGGAATAAGCAACTTGACCAAGATCTCTCAATAAATTGGCTCGGTCACTTTGCAATCAACAGCCTCTCTCTCAAGAACGAACTTTCCAGGCATGATTTCTTCCCGTGGGGATGAGCTCCAAAGCGTAGCTTGCTTTGTCACCTTAGGCAAGACCTCTTCCCTCTCTGGGTCTGTTTTCCCACCTGAGCAATAAGAGGTTTGAACTAGGTCAGTGGTTCCCACACTTCTGCGTGGGTCAGACTCACCTGGAGGGCTTGTTTAAACCTGGCTTGCTGGGCCTCGCCCCCAGGGTTTATGATTCAGTAGGTCTGGGCTGGGGCTGGAGGATTTGCATTATAAATGAGTACCTGAGTGATGCTGCTGCTGGTAGTTCAGGGACCCACTTTGAGAATCACTAGACTAGATGGTCTCTCAGGTCTCTTCACCTCTGGTGCTGAGCCTTTCAGACTTCAACCTGCCCTCTTGCAGATATGTAACCCTTACTGGCTCCACTGTGACTGCACTGCTTTGGGCTACCTAACCAGAGCCTTCAAACAACAGGTGCTGTGGTGCTGGCAGGCCCCCTCTCCTCCTGGGCCTTCAAACTCCCTTTCCTTCCAACCTTGCTTTGCCCTGGTCCTAGGAGCCTGTCCAGACTTCAGGCTGCCTCTGGAAACAGGCTGACTCTACCTCTCCTCCTGGCCCCTCCAGAATCCTTAACCCTGGGGACAGATGAAGGGGAGAGAAAACCAGGCCTCTTCTGCCAGGGAGAGGAGGGGAGACCACAGTGCTGTACTGCCCCAGATGCAGGGGCTGTTCTAGTTCCAGCCAAGGCTCACCTTGTTTGGACCTCAGATGGTTTCTCTAGATAGGTGTCATAATGGTGCCCTGGCCAGGTAGAGGTGATTTAGTACTAGATGCTGTTTTCAATAACATTATGTCATATAATAACAAAATTATTGTCTTTAAAATTTCTTTAATCCTGATTAAGTCAAGAAAATTATTTCAGTCTGGTAAATTATTTCAGTATCTTTAATGCCTCCCTAGCCCTTTCCAGTAACCCTTTTTAATCAAGAGCACTGTTATCTGTGGCATTGCACACCCGTTCTTAAAGACTCTCGAGCAGGCCCTCCCCACCCCCTCCAAATATGCACAGAGACCTTGGAAAGCCCCAGACAGGAGCACAGCACCAAGGACCCTGGGGAAGGGCATCTGCTGGAATGGAGGGAAGTCCTGAGGCCCCACGTGGAGAAGGAGAACTGGACTGGGGCATAGGTGAGCTCTGGGCAACTTGTCTCCAAGAAGGGGGAAAAGCAAGACTTAGAAAGCGAGTGTAAGAGAGTGTTACAATCGAAACTTCCACCTGGGCACCAGGACTCATGAGAGGCTGTCTGCTAAATGGAGTGGTCAGGCCAAAGCAAAGAATTGACAAAGGAACAGTGTGAGCCCACTCCATGATTCCTGGCGCTCTTGGCAGATCAAGGATTTTAAAATATGACCTGTGTCCCTGGGAGGGGGAGGGAGAGTGGCTGTGCCTCTGAGGGCTGTGTGAGAAAGCTGGAAGGTGAGAGACAGGCTGGGCAAAAGGGGAAAGAGAGCATGGGAAGGGGGCCAATTGCCTTCTCGCCTCCCCAGGAGATGGAAGGCAGTAGACATTCCCCAGTGGGAGCCAGCCTGGGCCAGAGGGGTCTGGACAGAAAGTGAGGGGCCCCAGCAGTGATAACCATGCAGGGTAGACACCGGAAAGCCAGAGGCCAAGGGCGAGGCCTGGACTTGCCAACAAACAGAATGTGCGTGCCCGCTTCAGGGCTGTTATGGTCAGAGTCCAATATGGCAACCCCAGGGAGCCGGCAAAAGGCACCCCCGAAAGAGGCAGCTTCAATGTCTGCCAAGCCCAGAGAGGCAGAGCAGTTCAGTCCCTGTGCCTGCCAAGAAGCATGAAGAGACTTCCTGCTTCCTGTCCCCTTATCTCTCCTTCCTTCAGCCTGGAAAGGGGTGAGCTGAGAAAGGGAGCGGATGGCCCTGCCAGCTTCACATCTTTGCTGAGCAACAAGAGGAAGTGTCACCTTTGAATAAAGATCGAAGAGGGGCGCCTGGGTGGCTCAGTCGGTTGAGCATCCGACTTCGGCTCAGGTCATGATCTTGCAGTCCGTGAGTTCGAGCCCCGCGTCAGGCCCTGTGCTGACAGCTCGGAGCCTGGAGACTGCTTCTGATTCTGTGTCTCCCTCTCTCTCTGCCCCTCTCCTGCTCATGCTCTGTCTCTCTCACTCTCAAAAATGAATAAATGTTTAAAAAATTAAAAAAAAAAAAGATCGAAGATTGGATTTGATGGGAGTGGATTGCCAGGGCTTCCCTGGCTTCATCACAAAGGGGCAGAGGAGACAAAAATCAAGTTACAGTTTGATGTGCCTCTGGTGTCACATGTACTCAACATGGTTGGCCTAAATGACAGTAGAGGAGGTTGGCAGACCCGGTGAACACGGTGGAAGTGTCATATGCATGATGTACTTTCAGAGAACTGTGTCCCCAATGCTCCCAGGCCCCAGGTATCTCCATCTCCTCTCCTGGTCTGCTTGATGAGAGTCTTGGAAAACTGTCATTGTTACTTGTGAGCTATGACACATCTGGGTGCCCACAAGAGAAACTCAATTCTCAAAGCAGGTTTGTAATGGTTTGGAAAAGTTGCAACGGCAAACATTTTGGACCAGGGAGAGGGAGGAAGGAAGTGGGTGGGAGTGAGTCTCCCAGGCAGATGAGAGTCGTGCAAACAGCTAGATGAAGAAAGGCAGGAAGGAGAGACAGCTAGATGAGAGAGGAAGGAGAGAGAGGAAGCATCTGTTTCAGTTTCAGCCCCCTTTTCTCTTCTGATGATCACTCTCAGCCATACAAGCCCGGAAAGAGGGAGCAGGGTCTGCTGTCCCGCCTACCTCTGCCTCTTTGGACAACAGGGGATCTCGCTTGATGACAGCTGGCCCAGAGCAGGCCCCAGTGGCTGGGTGGAGCAGCAGGGCTCTGGAACAGGCAGGGAGGAAGGGATTTCTCAGAGCTGGAGGCTGGTGGTTCCCAAAGTCTGAGCCAGGAACTATTTTGGAAATGAAGGCGGGGAGACTAGATTCTGGAGGGAGAGGAGAGACTCTTTGCCTCTAGCGCACCTCCAAGAAAAACAAGGCTCCAAAAAGTCCTGCTCCCAGACAGTGCCCTCACCCTCCTGAGTCTGGCCCCCATGCCTACTCTCCACACTATGGTGGTAAGCAAACCTGGGGGCTAGATGCTTGGAGGGGAGCCAGAGCCCCCAAAGAATCCAGATAGGTTACCTCTTCCAAGCTCTTTTAAATAAATTTAGAAACTTGAGGAGGGCCCCAACGGACCAACCCCTTTAGTTACAGACAGGGAAACTGAGGCAGAGGTAAACTGAGTTTATTAGACACCTACAATGTTCCAGGCACTATGTGAGGCTCTTTGCATGAATTATTTTATTTGGCATTTATAATAAATTCTATGAGGGTGATAAACTTATTGTCCCATTTTTCAGAGGAAGAAACAGAGGCTTCGAGAAGTGATATGATTTACCCGAAGTCACACAATTGGAGCAATGGGGACTACGTTCAAACCCATGTCTGAGGGATTCTGAAGACTACACTTCATCTATTATACCTCTCTCCCTTCCCCCTGCTATTTTTGTGTTTTATATAAGAGGAAACTGAAACTCAGAGAGGCTAATTTGCTCATATTTACACAACTAGTTCATGGCAGAAGTTATATTTGAACTTGGGTTTGGCTGACCCTAATGCCCAAATGCTTTCCATTATGTCAGCATTTCTTAGATTTTCCTCCTAAATATTCCAAATCACAGAGGAGACCTTGAAGCATTTGCCAAAGCCACACATAGCAATGGAGAGATTTCTTTCATATCAGTTTACACACACACACACACACACACACCTGTAAACACACACACACCTGTAAACACACACATACACACATACACCTGTGTATATATAATACATGACTGAAAACGTAGAAGTGATGCTTTCTCTCCTCAGGATACTTGAGGAAATCGATGCTTGGGAAAAACCTCCTGTCCTTTGAGAGGCCCACACATGGCTTAGTCAAGGTGATGGGGTGGGGGTTGGGGGGTCCTTGGCCCGGATGTCAACAAGTCCCTTTGGAGTGTTAATAGGGTGTTCCCATGAGCTGAACCAAAAAACCAGCACAAAGCACAGCCCCAGCCCCAGCGGCTCACTCCTTGCTTAATCCCAGCAGGAGCCTCCTCGCTGGTCTCTTGCTTCCCTCCACGCCCCGCCCCCCCAAACGTACTCACCATGTGAAGCCAGAAGGACTGTTCAAAACCATAACTCAGCCACATCACTTCCTGGAGGGTCTTACTCCAGTTGTTGCCGGCTGCAAATAGCAAACATTGGAAACCCTGACGTGGCCCACAAGGCCCTAAATGACCTGGCCCTCGCTGTCACCGCCCCAGTCCCAGCTCCCCCTGCCTGTCCTGCTCCCCCTTGCCTAGCCACCCCACCTCCTTCAGACCAAGCTCTGTTCTGCCAGCCTAGGAGCCGCACCCTGTTGGCTCCCTGGCTCTTTATTTCTCGTGTTTCAGCTTAAATGTCACTTCCTCCAAGGCCTTCCCTGACATGCCCTCTCAGACAGCTCTCCCTCTGGACTTCAGCTCGTGTGTGTCTTTCTAGCCCTTACAACAATGCATGTGTATTCGTTGTGTTTGCTTGCTAACCTGCTTATTGGGCCTGTTTTCTCTCTTAGTAAAGTGGAAACCCCATGGGAACAGGGACCCCAGCTGGTCCTTCTATATCCCCAGGTCTTCCAACTTCCTTGCACACAGGGAGTGTCGGAGAAATCTTTTCCTGATTAATGAGTGAGACCCACACTCTACCCTCAAGAAAATCCACAGCGAGGAGAAGACAAGGCGATGGACTAAATCCAAAAGGAGTCCTTGGATTCAAAAAAGTTTTCTCCCTTTCTCAGTTTTTCCAACCCAAACCAGATCTAATTCTGATCCCTTGTTCCTCCTGACCTCCTAGAGCACAGGCGGCCCCCACCCTCACTCTGGGGAGAGACCTTGCAGAACATTTTACACACAGCAGGTGTTCCATAAGTAACTGTTCAATTGATCAGAGAGAAAAAAAGTATTGGTTCTTCCTCACCTTTTTAAAAGCTATCTTAGTTCCTAAATTCTCCTTTCTGGTGGGAGCTGAGTAAGAAGGCTGCATGACAGTCTTCCTGTCGTAGAAAAAAAAGATACATTAGTAGGTCAACCTCCCAGAATGAAATCATGAGGTACTAAACTTGGATGAAGTTCTTCAGTCTGGTTTTAATTTGCTCAGTCCCTGGGCTTCTCATGTCTCAGTTAAGTCACCAAAGATTCAGATACACATGTTCTAGGAAAACACTAGGAGCTAATGTAGGGGGATGAGCCTTCCTCCTTTTTTCTGCCCTTGGCCCCCAGGACATCAGCCCTTGGTTCACTCCCAAGGGCCCTCAGCCCAGACTGTGCCGAGAAAAGGGCCACAATTGGGGACATCAGTGTCCTGCTGACCACACCGGAGTGGGACACTGTCCTGAGCATTTAGCGAGGCTGCTGAATTCTGAGCCATCTTGCCTGGGAGACAGGAAGATACATATTATGCTTAAATAAATCTGGCCTGTTGGTTATCAGGTTTTGACACACTGATAGGTAGTGGTAGTAATACACTCTGCAATTAAGGGCAATGGGAAACCAGGGGCAACTGGGTGGCTCAGTCGGTTAAGTTTCTAAGTTTGGCTCAGGTCATTATTTCATGGTTCGTAGGTTCCAGCCCCGTATCAGACTCTCTGTTCTCAGCAAAGAGCGAGCTGTGGATCATCTCTCTCTGTCTTTGTCTCTGCCTGTCTCTCTCTCTCTCTCTCTCTCTCTCTCTCTCTCTGAATAAATAGACATTAAAAAACAAGCCATGGGAAACCCACCCACTTAGTTCTTCAACTATCTAATGGAAGTAATAATATATCCAACTCCTGGAGTTTTATAGGAACAATGAGGTGCCGTACTCAAATCTTTGAGCCCAGTATGCGGACCCTAACTGTTCAGCAGTTGGAGAGAACTTTGCCCCAACCTTAACTTCCTCCCTGTGAGCTCTGCCCCAACCCTAACCTCCTCCCTGTGAGCTCTGCCCCAACCCTAACCTCTTCCCTGTGAAGTCCACAGACAGTTGCCTGCCTCATCCTTCAAGGTTCAGTTGTACTACTGTCTCCTCAGAGAGACCTGCCTGGTCACGGAATGAAAGTATCTCACCCACCTCTGGTTTGCTTTTCCTTCAAAAGCACGTGGATCAAGTTGTGATTATATTGGTTTCTCGACCCATTAACTGTGTCTTCCCGCTGGTGTGGAAGGTCCAGGAAAGCAAGGCCCTGCTTGTCTTGCTCTTTATTATGTTACCGGAGCCCAGCACTGTGCCTGCCCTGCACATAGGACATGCTCAGCCCAGAGTTGTTCCACAGCCTGAACAAAACACTCCTAATCAAGGGCAACAGGATCACAACTGTCATTTGCTTTGTGCAGATGACAAAGCCACACTTGGCCAATGAAGGAAATAGGGAGAGATGACTGGTTTTGGATTGGAAGATGTGGGTCCTAGCCCTAGTCTTGTAACTTACTGGTTATGTGACTATAGGAAGTCATGTCCTTGTATTTGAGCTTCCATTTCCTCACCTATAAAATGGAGGTAGTAACACTCACACTGTCTACCTTACAGCGCTGTTCTGAGAATCAAACAAGATAGCGAATGTTGAAAGCAAACATGATACCAAAGTTAGAGCCTGAAGTTGTAATTGCCACCGCCTGTCTCTGAACTAAGAGCAAGCAGTTCCGACCTCCCACTAGGAGCCCCTGGAGTGTTTGGGGGAGTTCTGGGCGGGGGGAGGGTATGTGAATCCCACCCAGCTAGCAATTCTCCTAGACTCTGGGGTTAAAAGGGAAGGGCTGGTGGCTGCAATGGGGTGGGGCTTGCTTCAGGCTGAAGCTCCCTGAAACTTCCCTTTGATGGGAGTGAGAATTCTATAATGAAAAACACCCCATGCCCTCTCTGAATTCCAGGAAGCAAATTGCAAACAGCCCTCTCCAGCTTCTCCGAAAAGTTGACAGACGGCCTGGAGGAGAGGGGCTGGCAGCAGCTCTGTACACAGTGCTCACGGAAAAGGCCCCTTTCCTGGGATTTGGAAGCACTCCAGCAGCCAGAGCCTAACACAGAAGGTTAAAAGGTATGGGGTCCACTTGCCAAGAAGCCCCAGAAACTATTTTATCTGCTGTTTTCTTCCTCCTCCACTCCCCGCTTCTGGCTCAGTGTAGAAAAAGAGATCCGAGGACAAAGCGCGACCTAATGAGATCCCAGGGGCCAGGATCTCGCAGGGCTTGCCCTGCCGAAGGCACACGGGAAGTCAGCCTGGCGACCACTGTGCTCACACCAGAGGTAGATCTTCTGCTATACACACCCAAACCCTTGCAAACCAACCAACATGGCATGTGATGTGACGTGGGGCGCAAGGGGCCCGCCCGCGGCCCCGGGACCCCGGCTGCTTCACATTGGGCCGCAGCTGCCTGTGCAATGAGGGCACAAAGCCATCAACTTTGGAGCTGCCCACAGTTGTTTTCTGCCATGGAGACCAAGGACTCCAGTGAGCTAGAAGAATGCAGCTGATGTGCCAGATGTGAGGGGAGGGAAGGAGGCCTGAGGGTGTTCCGAGCCCTGTATCCAGCTTGTCCTGAGGGCCAGCCTTCAAGTGGCAGGCCGGAGTGCCGGGGAGCGTGTTTGAGCAGCGCTATCCAGTAGGAATATGATGTGCGGCCACCGTTCAGAATGGGTCTCATTGCCATGTTCAAAAGGTAAAAAGCAGCAGTGAAATTAATTTTAATATTTTATGTAGCCTAACATCTCAAATATCATCTCAACATGTAATCAGTGTAAAAATTATTAATGAGGCATTTCACATTTGTAAACTAGCACACAGTGTTGGAGTCCCAGTGTGTATTTTACACTTGCAGCACATCTGAATTCAGACTGGCCACATTTCAGGTGCTCACCTGCCATGTGGTGGCTACTGTATCAGCTCAATACACAGCCGCTTGAGTTGAGATCCCATGAACCAGCTGTGGGACCTGTTACAAATTACTTCTTCTATCTCTCTCAGCCTCCTCCTCTCCAAAATGGGGACAATAATAATAGTACCTACCTTAGAAGGTTGTTATGAGGTTAGAATGTTCCTAGAACAACGCTTGGCATGTGATAAGGGATACAAGAGCATTAGCTATTATTGTTATTTCTTCTCCTTCTGAAGATCAAACAAGATAATGGATATTGAAAATAAAGCATGACTCAAAAATTAAGACCTTGTTTAAAATTGTAATTGTCACCAACTGCAACTGAACTCATGAAGAAAAACGGTCCTGACCTCTGAGTCCTGTGGCATTTCAGGCGGATCCCCTGCCTTCTTCTATTTCTCCATTTTCATTTAAGGTGGTTTGTGTTGTGTTTCTGTCAGTTGCCACCAAAAGAGAGGAGGCTTGACCTTTGCTCCCGCCCTGGCATTGCGTCCTGAGGGAGGGATGGGGCTGTCTGCCTTGGCCCCATATCACTGAGCTACCTGGTGTGTTCATGCTCCGTAATACAAAGAGGTGAATCGATGGGATAGTGCTCAGCTCATCAAGTGACAGGAGGCCAAATGGGGTGTCATGAGCTTGGTACCATGGCTTGGCACATGGATGCTCAGTAAATGGTGTCACTTACTCTTATCGCCTAGGAGGCCAGACACTGAGGTTCCGGAGATGAAAAGATGTGACTGTCACTCTCATAGGGCACATGGTCTGGTTATACTGAGGGTCCAGCCTGGCACACCCGTGTGATCATTTGGAAAGCAAGCCTTGAACCTCCTTTGTCTTTAAAACAAGCTATCTCTCCAAAGGGCATCCAGAACCATGCAGAAGGCAAGGGAAGGAAATTTGGGGGCTAGATGATCCCTTGGAATAGTATAGAAGGCACCACACTTGAAGACCCAGGAGCTGAGGGAGAGGAACAAATTCTGAACTCTGAAGGGCTAGGGAGAAAAGGCCAAGTTGTCCTTGACTTCTCTGGGCTTTCTGTCTCCATGGAGTTAGTCCCAGTCAGGCCCTGACAGGTATTCACAGTAACTCTAAAGACCTGACACGGGGCTGGCCTTCAAGAAGCACAGAGCTGGTCTGGTGCTTAGGAGTCATGTTATAGATGTTTGACCTTTGTTTTTTAACCCCTCTGGGCCTCAGTTTCCTTATGTGTAAAATGGAAAAAAAACATACTGCATGGTCTTGTTTAAACCATTTGAATTTGAAAAAGCATGATAGAAAAATATTTATTGTTTCGTTTTATGTGTAAAATCTGAAATAATTCAAAATCCCCAAATTAAAAGTTTGTCAAGAACCCTGGAAGGCAGTGTGAATTGTAAATTGTAAACCGTGCTTATGCCAGAGCCACATGACAGCATTATTCTAATAGGTAAACAGAAATATCTGCATTTTGAGTTACACAAGTTTGAATTGTTTGAGGTCTTTAGGCATGTCTCCCTGAGTTATTAGATCTCTCATACCTCTCTGGTAGAATAATTGTGAACATCAAATGAGATAATGCAGTAACCAGGCAACAGTAAGTACTCCTTAATGGTAGTATTATTCTGATACAATGATAATAAGTGAAAACAATGTGAGATATGATATAACGATATTATGGGAGGCTAACTGAGCAGACCTGGGTCTTCTGCTTCCTCCTCTGTAAAGTGTGAGAATGGGGAGTTGAATGATTGGGAACTTTGGGGTAAACAGCTGGAAGGCAGTCATAACAGCTGATATGATTTTACAACAAAGCACAAATGCAAAGGTCCAGGATTTCTGTATGTGTGACCTACTTTAAAGTTTATTTATTTATTTTAAGAGGGAGGGAGAGCAAGAGTGAGAGCGAGAGAGCACAGGCACACAAGTGGAGGAGGGGCAGAGAGAGACACACACAGAATCCGAAGGAGGCTCCAGGGTCTGAGCTGTCAGCACAGAGCTCCACTCAGGGCTCAAACCCACGAACCTTGAGATCATGACCTGAGCTGAAGTCGGACACTTAACCCACTGAGCCACCCAGCTGCCCCTATGCGTAACCTACTTTAAACAGGATTATAAACTTCGAATTTACTCATTCAGCAAACAGCTCTTAATTAACACTGCAGTGTGCACTGACCTCTGGTTGAAAGGCATTAAAAAGCTAGGGAGGAATGTGGCACCTGGGCGGCTCAGTCTGTTGAGTGGCTCAGGTTATGGTTTCGGCTCAGGTCATGATCCCAGGGCCTGCTTGGGTTTCTCTCTCTTTCTCTCTCTGTCCCTCCCCACCCCCTCTCAAAATGGATAAATAAAGCTTAAAAAAGTAAAAATAAAAAAGCTAGGGAGGATGGCCCTGCCACTGAGGGAACGATAATCTAGACCTGAGGCTTATCAGTGGCCTTAGGTAAACCACTGACTGCTGCTTTTTTGGTTTTGTTTTTCATTTGAAATTGTTGTCAATGTAAACCGTGGGAGGTCTTATCTTAAAATCAAGATTTTTGGGCAAGGGCATCAGAATTTGGCTGGAGCCTGGTGCCTGCAAGGGAATGCTCTCTCACCGGCACGAGCTGCCCTGCCTTCTGCCTGAGCACCAGATCTACACCTGTGGCAAGAAATACGGGCAGCTGGCCTGCACTTCCCCGAACTGCATATCGTGCCCAGCACCAAGAACCCACCCCAGCTGTTCTGCAAACTTACCCTGCAGCACATCAACAAGTCCCTGGAGCACCCGTTCAGGCCTACCCAGTGCCAGCGGTACCAGAGAACTGTGCGAAGAGTGCCAGGAGCAGCACATGGAATGTGTGCCCGTCTGCCTGCCTCTTGCACAAAAGGAAAAGGAGGGAGACCAGATGCATAGCTCCGGGCCACCCCGTCCGAGAGAAGCCTTCTGGGAACCCATGTCCAGCGATCATGGAGCAGCTGTGAGCGACAGCGAGGACAGCACGACACACCTGCACCTGCCTGAGTTGTTCACCAGAAAGGACCTGGGAGGGACTGAGCATGGGGACAGCACCGATGACTTTTTGCCAGAGGAGGAGGGTGAGAAGCCAAGGAATCCAGGGGAGAAGAGCCCTGGGGCCAGAGAAGAGATGGAAGTAGACAGGGACAGGGTTCTCAAGCACTGGGAGAAGAGCTCAATGGAAGCTCAATGGGCTCACGGAAGTTCAAAAGTCATCACCATAAACTTGGGGCACCTGGGGTGGCTCGGTTGGTTGAGCCTCCCCAACATTGGCTCAGGTCACGATCTCATAGTTCATGAGTTTGAGCCCCACATCAGGCTCTGTGCTGTCAGCGTGGAGCCTGCTTCAGATCTTCTGTCTCCCTCTCTCTCTGCCTCCCCCACTTGTTCTCTCTCTCTCTCTCTCTGTCTCTCTGTCTCTCTCAAAAATAATTAAACATTAAAAAAATATTTAAAAAGTCATCACCATAAACCTAAGAGCTTCAGCACTTTTAAACAGGTTAATGAAAGGTTGTTGGAGAAAGCAAAAAATAAAAAATAAATCAAGATTTCCAGGTGTTCTTGAGAATCTGGATTATTTCCTTGAAAAACATTTGGCAGGGCACCAATTGACTGCCCTTTGAGATGAAGTGTTACGGGCTGAAATGTGTTCCCCCAAATTCATATGTTGAAGTCCTAGCCCCCAGAACCTCAGAATGGGGCTATATATTTGGGGATTGGGCCTTTAAAGAGGTAAAGGAAAATAAAGTCCTACGGATGGGCCCTAATCCACTATGACTGGCATCCTTATAAGGAGATTAGGACACAGCACACAGAGGTCTGACCTTGTGAGGGACAGAGAGAAGGTGGCCATCTGCGAGTCAAGGGGAGAGGCCTCAGAAGGAACCAGACTGGCCCTCACCTTGATCGTGGACTTCTAGCCTCTGGAACTCTGAGAATAACTTTCTGTTAAGTCACCTGTCTGTGGTATTGTGATGGCCGCCCTAGCAGACCACTGCATAGGACCTACATTCTGTGCCCACAGTCCTTGCCACTCCCAAACGACATGCATTCTGCTTACTTCGGTGTCACCCACGGCCCCTACTGGCATCTGAGCTGGCAACCTGTGGCCTAGAGGAAAAGGGTGTTCTCCATGTATGTTATGTGTTCTGATTTCAAAGCTTTGATGTTCCTTTTTTCCTTTTACTGTCTTTACACTTCAGGAAGGCTAATACTGTCATCCTCACTGGCAGAAGAGAAAACAGGGCTCAGAAAAGTGAAGTCATTTTTTCCCAGTTAAAGCTGGGAGGGGACCCAAGCCTGCTGACTCAGGGACCAGAGCTCATGTCCCTCTACCATTCGCTGGGCACAGGACCCATGAGTATAAAGCCTTAACTAACAGGGCAGCTATGTGTGTGTATGTGTGTGTGCGCGCACGTGCACGTGTGTGTTAATAGAGGTAAGCCATTCACAGCAATGCACAAATCCAAGGAGGATTATTTCCTTGGAAAAAGACTTGGCATAGAATTCCTTTCGAAAGTAAACCTAGAATAGAATTTGAGCCGAAATCTGCTTTATGCAGGAGTTCATCTCACAGAGGCAAACCCGGCTGGCAAGCCTCTGATGGGCGGAAGGGTGAGGGAAGCCGTGAGCGTGTACATGGACTATCAGCCTATGCTGAACATTCGGGAGCAGACAGCACTAGAGCCTGGTACTGTAGGAAGGAAGGTTCAGTCCCCTATGTCCAATCAACGGATGAGGAGGAGCAAGATAGGGAAGAAGAGGGATTTGCTGAGAAAGCAGTCACTTCCTGGGGGAACCTGCTGACTATTTGATGGAGGCAGAATAGTTTCAGAGATGACCCCAGACTTGTGGAAGAGACCTCAATTTACTCGTACAACGACACACTGTGATGCCTTTATGAGAACAAAGTAAGTCCAGACGTGCAGATGGAAAGACGGCCAACATACACAAAGTGAAAAAGGCAAGTTGCAGCATGGAATGTAAAGGATGATTCTCCTTGAGCTAAAAAAAAAAAAAAAAAAAAAAAAAGGGACACACACACACACACACACACACACAGAATTTGTGAAAGGACACAGCTTCTTGATAAACAGGTTACCTCTCAGAATTAGGAGCAGGTGTGTGGGCTTTTACTTTTCACTCCCCCCCCCTTTGTTGTACTGTCTGAATTATGATGAGCATTGTTAGTTTTATGTCATTTAAAACAAAATGTAACCCTAACATTTAAGGATCAGAAGGTAGGCAAGTTTGGTGTCCCTGCTAGGAGATGGGGAGAAGTCAGACATTTGGGAAGAAGCAAACTCAGTGGCACACTTGATGCGTCAGAATGAAGGGTAGTAGTGATGTTCTAAGAGGTGTGGGGGGTCTGAGGAGTTAGCAGTTGAAAGTGGACTTAATGGACACAATTACCAGATAACAGAGTAAATCAGGAAAGAACTGTGCAGACGGGGGAGGGGGCAGAAGGGGGTGGGGAGAGGAGAGGACAGACTTTGAACAATGCTAACTGAGCATCAGCCATGGGCTGACATATGCAGGATTTGTTGCTATTGCTGCTGGTTGGGTGGGGGTAGGAACAGGTCTGGGTAGGATCAACAAGGTCTCTGGGAGATGGCGGGTCTAAGATGGGGAAATTTTGAAGGGTTCAGGGAGGAGAGTCTTGTGGCCAAAGAGTAGAGGACACTGAAATTGTGCAAAGGCTTTGTGGTGCTGGGGGAGAGAAGCGGACTGGGAGACCACTGGGGGCCATTGCAGTCCTTCAGCTGAGAGATACAGTCCTGGAACAGGACGGCGTCAGTGGGTTGGAGAAATAAGAACACAGTAAGACAAGGCTTGGAGACAAGTAGTTTGGGGGAAGAGGGAGGGTGAAGAGAGTTGTAAAGAATTGGGTGCAAACCTCAGCTTGCCATTTAGTACCTTTTGAACTCAGTTTGCCCATCTACATACATATTTAATTAATATAAATGAGATCACGCACTCCATAAATAACAACTATGATGGTTAGCTTGGGGCATTGGACTCAGACTTACCAGGGTTCAATCCCCTTTACCACCAGTTACTAGCTGTGCAGTCTTGAGTAAGTCATTAACGTCCCTGAGCCTGGTTCCTCTTTTGCAGCTGGGGATAACCTGTCGTCATGGAAATGAAACAGCACACCAGAGGGCTGGCAGAGCCTGGCACAAAATAGGCGCTCAATCAATGGTAGAGGTATTACTATCAACAGGTAAGCCATTGAGCACAGAGCCTGGCATACAGTAAGCGCTCAGCACATGTTAATTCATGTTATACTTCATAAGGCAGAGGTCAGGAACTGGGAATCCCGGGGCTGCCCGGCCTGCAAAGAGGGGACGTTTGCAGCTCTCCACCTCCCTCCCGCGGACACACTCCCCATGTCCCCTCTCCAGCACCGGATCCTTCCCCTCCCACCAGCGCTTTCCGACCCCGCGGGAGGGCGTCGGAGGTGCGGGCGCGGGTAGCTCGGGTAGCTCGCCGATACTCACCCTAGCAGTCTCGGCCACGTCCAGGGGCTTCCGGAGCCACGAAGCTATCGGCGCTGCTCCGCGTCCCCGCCTCCAGCCGCAGCAGCTCGGCCAGCGCCCGCCCCAGGCATACTTTTCCCATCCCGTCATGGGCGGGAGCATTTGGTTCCCGGTCACGTGGGCCAGCCCGCAGCTCGGAGCTCTCCTTCTGGCAGCCGCATCGGTTTGGAAAAAATTTCAGCGCTGGTGACAACTTGAGTGTGTCAATGCATGTCTGTGTGTAGAACTTGTCAGTGTATTTGAAGGTTTACATGCACGAGAGTGATTGCTACTCAGGCGATTGCAAGGGTGTGGGTACTTGTGCCTGTGTCTCAAAAGACATCTGTGTTGCTTTCACGTGAGCATTCATCTGGCTGTGGATCAGAGGATGCTTGTGGGCGTGACAGCTTACAGCAGCGTAAATTCCTCGGTGTACCGAAGGGAGTGTACCTAGTTGAGAGTGATTATGAATCGTGTGTGCATGTTTAGTTGTATGTGTGTGCATTCATAAGCGCATGTGTCCAAACGTGCATCAGGGCTCCTGTATGTGCGTTTATAAGCACATGTCCAAGATTGCAGCTCCGTGTATAACTGAAGTGTACTTCATTTGCTGGGTGTACACATCAGTGGCTGGATATCTGTGTGTTGGGTACATGTTTAAATGTGTGTATGAGTGTGCACAACCACATATCAGTGTGTATGTGCATGATTTTCTGTGTGGCACCTGTTTGTGCAGTGGCTCACTTTGTATATGTACACATGCCTTGGTGTAGATTTGTCCAGATGTGAGTGTGCATGTACATAATAGTGCCCCTGTGTTCCAGCCCTCATCTCCCTCCTCTTAGAAGCAAAGGCTCACTGGCTCCACAAACTCTCTGGCCTGGAGTCAAATTGCCGAGTGTCTCAGAATAGACAGAGTGATCTGTTTAGGTTGCAAGCAGATACCGGAGGAAAGAAAAATCATAGAGGTCTGGCTTTAACTTTTTCCTGTTCTTTCCACTGTTCTTTTCTACAAGCTACCACTATTTCACTCAGCTGTCAGAGCATCTGGTTAGCAGATGATACATGACCCACATTCAGAATTTTAATGCAGGTATGCATTTGACCTCTGCGGATTCCACCACCTAAGTCAAGTCAGTACTTGATGGATGGTGTTTTATTTTCTGAAAAGTAGAGAGTAATGATTATATTATTGTATTCTCTTTCCCCCTGAAGTTGGAACACTCACCCATAAAGGTGTTTGATAAGCCACTGAACTATGTAGAGAATTATTACTAACATTACATAAATATTGTCTGAGGATGAAAGTTAGTGGGCTCAACAGATATTCATTCAACAAACAGTTGATAATATCGGTTATGTGTTATGAGTTAGGTGCTGGAGATGTGGAGATAAACCAAATAGGTTTGGTGCCTGTCCTCATGGAACTTAGAGTCTAGTAGGGGTGACACAAGTGGCTACAAGTGAAATGAGTGTTACAGAAAAGGAAAACACTGAATATAAACCTGGGTGTTCAGAGGAAGGCCTGGGTTGAGCCCTGAGGGAGAACTGAGACTTGTCTGGGAGTAGGGGAAGTATGAGGTCTAAACAAAAGAAAGATGACCTATGAAATAGGGTTTAGTGTGTTGATTCATAGATGGCTGGAGAGGGGACCTCTGTTCACCACTCCCTCTAGGTACCTTGGTTTGTTTCTACATATTTCAGGAATCAGAAAAGGTAAGGAAACCCTCCTTTGAATGATGCATGGATGCCATTCTCAACCTAAAAGACTCTAGGGTAGAGTAGGAATCTCCATGTGTTACCCATGGGGTTCCACTGCCACAGAGGTTGAAATTCCTGACACGCTCTTGTCGGTAAGGAAATGGTTAGAGAGAAGCACAGGAAGAGGCAGTGGTGCCACACTCAGTACCAGGGAAGCACTTAATGGATGTTTCCTGGCGGAGTGAATGGGAGCGGATGTTCTTCCAACTTATGGAGGAGACCTGAAACCTAGGAGCCTAGTGGTGATGACTTCATGTGGCAGGAAATCCAAAAAGTTCATGAAATGGTTGTTCCAGGAGCTGCAGGAGCTGCCTGAAGCTGAAATGGCGCTCAGAACTTCCTCCTCTAGCCTGTTTCTGCCTTTAATTCAGTTGGCAAACATTTGTTACCTATTATGAGTGTGGGGACAAAGAAGTGAACTTCTGGTCTAGGGAAAATGAATCAACACAAATTGGTCTAAGAGGCATAATGCAACAAGCGCTGCAGGAAACATACAGTGTACAAAAATGAGGATTTTCCTGTTTGTTTGGTTCAGTTCAATTCATTCCATAACACTATTCATGTTTGGAGAACATGCTCAGCATATTGAGAAGATGAGTGACCTTGTGACATTTATGGCCATAGAGTGCTTACAAACCAGCAGGGGCAGCCATGTGCCAGGTGGGAGATTGGCTTGTTCCACATCTGTCCAAACCTTTCTTGGTGTGTCTTCCTATACTACAGAAGCTGGAAAGCTAAAAACTCACTTCCCAATGTTTCTACTGCTGGGGTTCCCATTGTAATTTATGTTTAGCCAGTCCTGTGCACTTGTGTAAACCTGAATTCAAAATTGAGTTAAGAAAAACAATTGAGTCTGGGGGAAAGGAGGCATCAGTCTGAGAGGGATCCATTGTGCTGGTGGTGAGCTAGCATATGTATTATGGCCCTGGAGTGTGGGCAGTAACTCCTGGTCCCAGATTACACCCCAAACTGTGTATTCCTGTAGCTAGAGACTGGGCCGGCGACTCCCTGAATGCCAGCTTCCAGATTGTGGTAGGAATAGTAGCTTCCTTGGGGGGTCAGTACTGTGTAGTGTTCTGGGAATCATTCTCGGAGCACCAGGCCAGAACTTGCTCTGCAAGGATTCTGAATTTACTTGATTCTCTTTATTCATGTGTGTTTTCTTAAAATAGCTACAGTTGTGTGCCTTCACGAGAGCCCTGATATGTCATGCTGTGAACCACAGGTGCTGAGAGTGTCAGAGAAGGCACATGAGTGCCCCCTCTCCCCCTTCTCTCTCTGCCCCTCCTCCACTTTTTCTCTCCTCTCAAAATAAATAAATAAACATTAAAAAAAAGAGTTATGAAGGAAAAGAAGAGGGAACCATGAACCATGGGAGAGAACAGTGGTGTAGAGTCCCGTGAGAGAATTTACTTCACTGGGGGGTCTGGGAAGATCTCATGAATAGGTGACATCTAAGCTGACTTATGAAGGATGAAAACGAGCCACCCATGCAAAGGTGGCAAAGGAGGAGTGAGAGAGGCACAGGGCAGAAGGACCTGTATGTAAGAGCTACACTAGCTGTTCCCAACACCTTTATAATACTTCCTTGTGCAATGGTCATAGGATAAATCCTCAACCCGTCAGCCTTTCTGTAGCCTCACTAACTGGAAGCCTCTGTGGTTTGACATCTTCCTAGACACTTCTATTTTTCCTGTGTCAGGATCTCTCAATCTCTGCACTACTTACATCTGAGGCTCAGTAAGTCTTCACTGTGGGGGACTATCCTGTGCATTGTAGGATGTTTAGCAGGATCTTTGTCTTCTACTCTACAGATGATAGCAGCAATCCTTCCACCTCCAGTTGTGACAGCCAAAAATATCTCCAGACATTGCCAAATATCCCAAGGTGGGTAAAATCGCCCTCCATTGAGAACTACTGCCCTATGGGTAGCTCTGCTTTGGTCAGAGTCATCTTTTTGCAGACTCCCAACTACTCCTTCAAGTTTTATGTGTCTGTACCTCCATTTATGCAATTCCCTCTAACTAGCACCCCTCTTCTGTCTCTCCACAACCTTACCCATATGTCTACTAGAGATTCATGGCTTTTACCTGCCCATTATTCCTCTGTCCATTGGGGAATTCTATTTGGGTGATTCTCATATGTATTGGGCAGTAGAGAAAAAGTGGTCCATCTTAGTACTCTCCCTGCCCTCTAGCTGCAGGGGCAGGGGCATGTGGACCAGGTACCCCTTCCTTTTGTGCCCAGTTAAAAGTCCAAATGGTGGGCATGAGACTCAAGCAGAGATAATCAGTCTTTCCATGTGATTTCTATAAAGGAGTACTGCTTTTCTTTTTAATTGTTAATTGTAAGGATACAGCCCTGGGCTGCACTAGCCATTTTTTCTGCCATTTGGAGGGAGCCTGCTTGAAGGAGGAGTCAATGACATCAATATACAAATAGAAGCAGATGTAAGAACTGAAAGATGGGAGGAGTGCTCTGACTACATTATTGAAAACGTTTGTGCAGATATTGTGCTACAACATTCACATTCTCACATTCTCTTTCCTTAAGCTGGTGTGAATTGTTCCTGTCACTTACCATGGGAAGACTCCTACAGCACTATCCTTCAGTGCCTACTTCAAATCTCTTCTCTTTCTTAATTTTTTTAAATGTTATTTTTGAGAGAGACAGAACACAAGTGGGGAAGGTGCAGAGAGAGAGGGAGACACAGAATCTGAAGCAGGCTCCAGGGTCTGAGCTGTCAGCACAGAGCCCAACACGGGGCTCAAACTCACAAACCCCAAGATCATGACTTGAGCCAAAGTTGGATGCCCAACCAACTGAGCCACCCAGGCATCCCCAAATCTCTTCTCTTTCATGAAGGGCCTCTCAACACAGAACAGTCTGAAGAAAATGCTTTCTTTGAGTTCCTAACTAGTGGTTAGCTGGAGACAGCAGCCAATTCTGTGCTTCCCTTTCCAATTCTGAGTTAAGTGACGTATCTTAAGTTTGTAACTGTCATAATGGGAATAATTACAAGACAGAAATCAGCAAAAGCTAGAAATCAAGACTCTCTTCCTTCAACCCAGCCTGCAGCCTGATTACCAGCACACCACTGTCTAAATGTCTTCTCAACTGTACCACCCATTTGGACATTAATCACGTACAGATTTGTGAAATCTCTTGCCTTTTCAATATGGCGAACTTGGGAGAACAAGTGCCCCTGAGCTACACTGCATCTGAATCTTCAAAGGAGGGAAGGTCCTGAGGAATAATTTGGTCTTTGGTTTTCATTTCATTTCATGTCTTCATGCAGACAAAGAGGGCAGAGTCCTTCAGTGACTTGTGGTAGTGAGTTGTGGAATCAAGACAAAGAAAGTCCACAATCTTTTGACTTCCATCCATGATTAAAATGTAGGCATTCCTGGCCTTTCTTTTTGCCTTTTCTTCCACCCTTTCCTTTCTCCAATTTTGGTACAAAAGAGGGTTAAAAATGATTAACGAATCATTCCAAATAGCTAATGGCCAAGACCCAGATTGTCAATGTTTACTTTCAACAAGGGGCTTTGGGGCTGTGGAGTTCTCCAGGATGAGATAATTCCAGATGGGGTCTTGCTAATGTGGCAGCACTGGGGAGACAGCTGCTGAAAGAGAGAACTTGCTGCCATTCCACAGAAAGATCGTGAAGTTGGAGTGAGTGTTGGCTGCCCTGGGTACTATGTCACTTAGAATCAGACAAGATGATAGCTGAACTGCAAGGAAAGTTTGTAGATCTGTAAAAATTGAAAATACAGTTTATTTTTGACACAGCTGTTTTATTTCCACAACTCATCCTGGAAGTGTGCATGAAGTTATTCATTGCAACTGTGTTTGAACTAATAAAAGACTTAAACAATCTAAATGGCTAGCCATAAGGAACTAATTAAATAAGCTAATTAAATAATTAATCATTATGCATACGTACCTAGAGGCAGAACTCTATGTACTACTATGGAATTATCTGCAAGGTACGTTGTTTAGGGGGAAAAACAAGGAGAACAGTGTGTATAGTTTGCTATCATCCAAGTTAAAAGAAAAAAAGGTGAGGAAAATGCACACAAACACACAAGGATGTATAAGCATAATCTGTCTCAAGAAAGACAGACAAAACATTGTGACCCAAGAAGTTGTCTCTGGGGAGGGGAACTGGAAAACACTGTTAAGAGGAAGAGTTATTTTTCACAGTATGGGAAAATTTGGCTTTTTTTTTTTTTTTTAATAAATGTAAGGTGGGTCCCAGTCTTTTTTCTTCCCCCAAAGTTTATTTATTTATTTGGGGAGAGAGAGAGAGTGGGGGAGGGGCAGAGAGAGAGGGAGAGAGAGAGTCCCAAGCAGATTCTGCACTGTCAGCGTGGAGCCAGATGCAGGGCTCAAACTCATGAACCATGAGATCATGACCTGAGCTGAAACCAAGAGTTGGATACTTAGCCGAATGAGCCACCCAGGCACTCCTCGAATAATTTGACTTAAAAAAATTTTTTTTTAATGTTTATTTTTGAGAGAGAGACAGAGTGTGAGCAAGGGAGAGGCAGAGAGAGAGAGGGAGACACAGAATCCAAAGCAGGCTCCAGGCTCTGAGCTCTCAGCACAGAGCCCAATGTGGGGCTCGAACCCATGAACCATGAGATCATGACCTGAGCCAAAGTTGGATGCTTAACCAACTGAGCCACCCAGGCGCCCGGGAATAATTTGACTTTTTTTTTTTTTAATTTTTTTTTCAACTTTTTAAATTTATTTTTGGGACAGAGAGAGACAGAGCATGAACGGGGGAGGGTCAGAGAGAGAGGGAGACACAGAATTGGAAACAGGCTCCAGGCTCCGAGCCATCAGCCCAGAGCCTGACGCGGGGCTCGAACTCACGGACCGCGAGATCGTGACCTGGCTGAAGTCGGACGCTTAACCGACTGCGCCACCCAGGCGCCCCATAATTTGACTTTTAAACCATGGGAATTTAGTATTTATTGTATACCCTTCCCCTCAATAAAATTAAAAAAAAATACAGAATATACTGTGTTGCAGTTCTTGGAAATTCTTCCTTTGCTCTGATAGATGAGTTGGATCTGGGGATGTGGCATAGAGTTGAGAGAGTTAATAATAGTGACCTCCCCAACAATTATATAATTTCTGTTAATAAAAAAACATTTCACAGAGTATTCTGTTCTATTCTTCCAAGTTTGGGACTAGTATTTCTCCCATCATACAGCTGAAGGAACGGAGGCACAGAAGCAGCCCATCTTCCCAAGGTTACACAGTGAGCGGGGGCCAGAGGTGCGATGAGAGCGCAGCCCTTGTCCAGCCCTAAGTTCTTCTACTGGGGCCACAGTCAGCGGGACAAGGGCTTCCACAAAGTCTTCACAGGAAGACATCAATCAGTCTTTGCAGGAAGGAAAAAAACCAGAGAATTCAGAGAGGCTCCTTTGGCCTAAGGTTTCAGGAGAGTTAAAGCCCCGGGCCTGCAAGAGTCCCAGCACAAATGAAGTCAGACCAAAATAGATACCACTTATGTTCAACAGGAAATGACCCAGAAAAGATCCAACCACTTTCCAGATGGAACTCGAGGGACTTCAGTTGGAGAGACATTTTGGAGTCTAATGCAAAAAGCTCTTGATGACGTTTTTCAAGTCAGTGTGGGGACCAGAAATGAACAGACATTTGATTTCAGGGACATGCCCTGCTAGGAAAGTCTAAGGATTTGCAGAATCAAGCTCTGAGAGAGAGCAGCATGGGAATGAGTAAAGAAACCAAGGCCTTGCCACGTTTTGCCTGCATAATTTGAGGGGGGATTATGAGAAATAATGGAAAGAAAAGCAGAACTCCCAGACTGAGGAAACAAGGCATAATTTAACTGCATAGGTGAGATTTAGCTAGTGGATAGGAAGTTCTTTTTTAATCTATCTGCTATTGTGCAGTGAAAGGAGACTAATTTCTCTAAATCTTGTATTTCAAAAGACTTCTATAGATTGCTTTGAAATAACACTCAGAAGACACTTAGCTCTACATGTCTTATTCACTTAATAAAAATAAAAAATAATAAATTTTTAATAAAATAAAAAATCCTTATGCGTGCTATTGCTTATGAAGAATAAAGCTTCTCTCCCTCCCTCTCTCTCTCTGTCTCTCTCTCTCTCTCTCTCTCACACACACACACACACACACACACACAGTTTATGTGTAACTATCTCTTTAAAGATAGTCTGGTAACAGCAGCTGCCTCTGGAGAGGATATGTGGGGCTGAGAAATGAGGTGGGGGGCACGGCCTTCACTGTGCTTTTTCCATTTTCCACATGCCTGTATTCTGTACTAGAAATAAAACACACTCTTAAGAAATGGAGACATTTGGGGAATGCTCTGTTAACATGTAAGGAAATTCAATATTACCAAGGATATAACAGTCTGACATTATATGATGCATTAAGGATTTTAACTTGAATATAATCAAGCCTTCATAGCTAAATTCTGATTAGCAGAAAATAGAGAACAGAGGAACTGGTTAGATGATATAAGAGAAAACAATTCAGAGAATGGAACATTCTTTGAAATGCTGATGTCATTAAAAAAACTAAAAGGTGTTTCAAAAAATTAAAAAGATATTTGGGGGGCAATTGGAGGAACTTTGAATATGATCTTAGTATTAGGGAGTTATCGTCCAGAGATGCATGCTGAAGTATGACACACACACACACACACACACACACACACACACACACACCTATTAAGCTATAGTTTCTTAGCTTGAAATGCTGCTGCTCTATGATGCCCAGGCTGGGACTCCACAAATGGTTTCTTCTTTGCCAGCTGGCCTTCTGTCGTCTGCCAACAGGAGGCACTAGAGGGAGACTGGAACTCTAGAGGAGTGGCAAGGATCTTGCTCTTTTCTCTTTTGCTTCCTGTTACAGTCAGTGTCACCCAAACAACAGTTCCTCACTCTGGCAATGACAGAATTATTTCCTATGGGAGCAGCTGGTTCAAGTTTACATTTTTCCTCACAATTTCAGAACCAGCCTCATTATGCTTCTTCAGACATACTGGTAACAGCCTGCAGATGCCTTTCCTGTCCCAGCTCCATGGTACCCTTTATCCAAGCTACCAAATTTTATTAATCCCAAGCTCTTCTTTCTTCCGGCCGTCAGGTTGGTAACTGCTTTCTATGTTTTTACTACAGTATTACTTTTGCTTTTCCAGTTTTCTAATACCTGGGTAACAATTCTTTACGTTAAATTCTCTCTGTGAGAGTAATCAGTAGAGTTTGTGTCTCCTGACTGATACAGAAATTGGTACCAGAATTCTCAGGAAACAGATGCCCAAAGATGCAATTTTTGCAGGTGTTTGGATACGTCTTTAGACTTGAATGTGATATTGAGCTTCTTGTCATGGCAATGGGATGCTGGTAACCCGTGGCACAGAGCGGTACTGATTAATCAAATTATTGGCTGCAGATTATTGTGATGAACAACTTCCTGAAGCAGGTGCCTTGGGAGATCAAGTGGCTGCTGGGAATAATGAGGACTTCGAGCTCTGTGGGGTGGGATGCTTTCTTCTAAGAATGCAGGAGTGCTTACACAAAGAAAACGACATACTCAGGTCTTCAAAGTCTCAGCTCAATTCCTGGTTAGGGAGAGTCCATGGCAGCCCTAGAAGTACCTCAAATCTTTTGTAGCTGCAAACTCAGACACAATATTTAATTGTGAGGGTTGCAGAATTTAAATGTAAATTGAATTCACAGTCTATGTCTTCCACTGAAAGCTTGGATGAGAATTGGGACAGTGTCTGATTCCATGACTTGGGATGAGGACATCTGCACAGGCTTAGAGGAAGTTGAAAATCTTAACCCCTAAGTCACTCTGAACCTTCCTTGTTGTCTTCACCTTCCGTGTCTGAGATTAGGCTTCCTTTGCTTAAATTCTGTGTAACAACCTCACCTGAGGCAGGCGCTTTTCAAGGAGTCGCTTTTGCTCTTCAAGATCTATGCCACTGCTCCTTGTTGCCACTAGGCCCATAACTAGAGTCAGATCCAGCGTATTACAAGGAAACAAGTTCAGAGTCTGATCCTGAAGGAAAGATTTTATCATCCAAGATAACGGCAAGATTTTTCTAACTTATATAGGCCGAAACCCAGTGAATATGTGTGGAATGGGAGTCTAAGAGCATTAGACCCAAGAAAGCAGAATATAACAGCCAAATGACTGATATGGGTGTACTTATCAGGGGTTCTCTAATGTGGTAACTTGTACAAAGAATTTGCTTATTTGGACTCAACAGTGACCTGAATATCAGGAGTTTCAAATCCCAGAACTTCCTTGGCATAATGTAGAGAAAGAAATTAAAAGATTTAGGGAGAGAGAAATGTTGGGGTAAATACACTGTGTGTGACCTTCAAATTCCCTCACCCACTACTGCCCCCTACGGTATGGTTGAAGAGGACCCAGCGGACACTCCTTCACTAAGGTATTGAGCAATACATTAAAGAGATCATCCATATTCTTGAAAATCTCTGTGGTGGTTGTTCTCTGTTAGTGGGTATAATGGTAGAAGATGCTGTCATTGATTCAATGCTGTTCATTAATTTCATTGGGTTTGAAGGGATGTAGAGTAGCAGAGGCCAAATGGCAGTGTTCAGTTGCTAGAAACAAGGCGGATGCACTTAACATAATACACAGCAGGGACAAAACAGCCCTCAGAATGTTTTGACCACCAGGGATCATTGATAGTAGCTGTTGATGGTTACTTTTATGTGCCAATTTGGCTGAGCAAATGTTATTCTGGGTGTGTCTGCAAGGGTATATTTGGATGAGATTAACATTTAAATTGGTGGACTTGGAGTAAAGCAGATTGCCCTCCAAAAGATGAGTGTGCCTCACCCAATTAGTTGAAGTCCTGAATAGAATAAAAAGACCAAGTTTCCCAATCAAGAATGCAATCTCTAGCAGACTGTCTTCAGACTGGATCCCTTTGCTGCCTGTCTGGCCTACTAGCCCACCCTGCCAATTTTGGACTTGCCAGCTTCTATAATTATGTGAGTCAGTTTTTTATAATAAATCTCTTCCTATGTATATATACACACATCCTATTCTTTCTGTTTCTCTGGAGAACTCTAATGCAGTAGGTAGTTGGTATAGGGACCTAGGAACGAAATAGATGGGAAGTCTACTAAATATTACTTGATTCATACAATAGGAAAAACTCTAGGTCTGGTGCTCAGAAGTCTGACTAAAGTCACTAGACAGAGAGTCATAGCCTCTTCTCCAGCTTGCAGACGTAAACCAGCTGTCAGACCCAGAGCCCCTTGACTGAAGGACATGCTGAGTTCTCTTAAGAACTCAAAACTCCCACAATAGATACTATAAACCTTCTTTCAATACTTCCTCAGAGAGTTGCAGTCTTGAATGGGGTGACTGTATACTGCAAAAAAAAAAAAAAAAAAAAAAAAAATCCTCAGATCTGTTGGGGATTAATAAGCACTAGTCCTGAAATGGCACTAATTTCTGGGACCTCAAAACACTACGATGGTCCACCAGCCAACATGGGGGCTAATGGTGGTCAGGTAATGAGTGGAATATTGGCCCGACTTAAAATTAAAGAAAGCCTGGTAGGTCTGTGAACCCAGTGGTTGTATCTCCAGTTCTTGAACATGTTAATTACATTACACATACATCATAACTGGCAGAATCCCCAAATTTCCTCTCTGATCCATGTACTGAGGGTTATTGTTGTAAAAACCGTCAAGTAGAAGACCCTAGAAAGTCCTCTCCTTACCAAGGCAGCAAGCCAAAAGCAACAGCACATCCTTATAGGAAATTGAAGAGATTCATGCACCACAGGCTTGGTATCTATCATGTCTCCACTTAAATTCATCTGTTTGTCCTGTGCCAAAGGTTGATGGATCTGAGACTTACTATGGATTACTGTAAACTTAACAGGTGAGGACTCCAATTACAGCTGCTGTTTCAGGTGTGCTATCTTTATGAGAGAAAATCAACATAACCCTTATGGCCCTTCATATACCATTAGTGATCTGGCAAATGTCCCCCCCCCCATATCAATTTGCAATGATGACCAGAAGCAGCTTGTTTTTACCTTGCAGAACCAAGAGACCACCTCTACCGTCTTCCCTTAGGGTTACCTTAACCTACTGTCTGTTACCATATAATCTGCAGAGACTGGGGTCATCCTGACATTTCAGTATATCACAGTGGTCCACTTCACTGATGAAATGCAGACTGGATCTGACACGAAGGTAGTAAACAGTACTTGAGATGCCTTAGTAAAATGCATGTGAGGTTGGAGAGTGAGAGGTAAACCCCGTAAAAATCCAGGGACTCATGTGGCTTGGTGAAGTTTCTGATGTGCTAATGGTCTGGAGCATGTTGCAATAGATCTTTCGAGCTGAAACCCAAGTGGCTGTATCCTCTATCACCTACCACTGCAACAGAGGCATGATGCTTGGTGGGCCTTTTGGCTTTTATAGACAATATATACCATATTTGAGTGTATCACTCTGACCCATTTACCGTAACACTGACCGTTTTGGGTGGATTGGAAAAGGCTCTGTAGAAAGTCCATGTGGTAGTGCTAGCTACTCTGTCACTTGAAACTTAAGATCAGCAGATCCAACGACACATAATGCAGCAAATCAGGATTCTGTGTGCAGCCTTGGGCAAATGCCAACAGGAGAATCAAAGCATATACCTCTAGGGTTTGGGAGCAAAGCCACACCCTCTTTTGAAGATAGCTGATTTCCCTTTTGAGAACCAGCTCCATGGGAGCTGTGTGATCCAGCAAGCCATTAACTGGACTGTGCACAGCAGCCATCAATCATCAAGGAGAAATGGCATACAAGGCAGAGAGATCAAGCAGGTCTAGAAAGCACAAGCAAGTGCACAAAGCAAGGGTCAACTCCTTGGACACTTACTCCTGTTACAAGGTTTCCTTTTCCTCAGTCTTTAACTTTGGCTACATGACCAGTTACTTATGACCAGCTGACTAACAAGAATTTTAGGTCTGGTTTATAGTTTATTTTTGCCCAATAGGCTGGTGCATTACCACGTCAATCGGGTATGTTTCTGAAATACCCTAAGGAGTATTAGAAATTTCTATTTCTAATTAGAAATTAGAAATAGTATGTCTACTATTTCTGAACCGAGCACTGTCCATAAGTATGATCTAAACTCTAGTATCCCAGGGCAGTTACTAAGGGTTTGATGACTGTTCAGGACTTGGAAAGAACAGATTTATAAGACAAGTGACAAGATCTGGGGTTGAAGTATATGGATGGACCTCTTAGAATAAGCAGAGAATTGAAGATTATTGTGCTCCAGTGAATGTTCACCAAAGGACACTGTACATCCATAAGAATGTACTTTCTAGACACACAACTACAGGGGGACATAATTAACCATGAGCCCCAGCTGTTGTACTCTGAAATTCATCACCACACCTGGGCTGGTTCACACTTCCCGTGGGCTGCTTCCAGCAAATGACTGAGAGTAGCAGGAATACTAAAGTATATATGGGTCTCTTATGACAGCTGACCTTGGCTTGAGGGCTTCTCAATGGCCTAGCTGAACCTACATAAAGACAGAGGAGGCTCTCAATAATTAGGACAAGATGTATCTATTAGCCTCTTTTTCCAGTCATCCTAAGGACAGCTCAATGGGCCCGAGTACAAGAGTGGCCATGTTGGCAAGGTTGTTGGCTTATACACAGGATCAGCAACATGGACGTCCCCTCACCAAGACTGACCTACTGAGTGCCTGACCTGCCAACAGCAGAGACCAGAGACCAACAATGAGCCCTGATATGGGCACTTAGTGGCAGGTGTATTACATTAGATCTCTTCTATCATGGAAGTGACAGCAATTTACTCTCACTGGAAAAGACACATTATCTGGGTATGGCTTTGCCTTTGGTACTTCTGTTAGCCTTATTAACTGTCATGGAATAGCAAAGGAGTACATGCTGACCTATCCACCCACTTCAGGTAGCTTTTGATGGCTTAGAAAAGTAGCTAAGATGTCAAAAGATTCATATGCTCAAGTCAGTTTTAGAGAAAAAGCCATTTATATGTTCTTTTTCCTACCAGTTTCTCAATGCCCCACCATTGTTCTGTCTGCCAATTTTGAGCCAGGAGAGGCACAGGGGACATTTTTAATTTGAGCTACTAATCCTTTTTCTAGAGATGTTTAAGATCAGATATTTGGCAAAATCTATGATGCAGTTACATTTACTCTCAACCCATAATGTACAGAGAGTGACACCTGCTGGTCATAAAGATTACGTCTTCATCCTGATTCCTTTTGCAATTTTCCAATGACTTTAATTGTATAGTAAAAATAAAATTATCTCTTTCTTGGGAGAAAAAGAAACCAACACATGACTTATAAGTGCCAACACATGTATCTTTGTGGAAGATTTTTTTTAATTAAAAAAAATCCAAGTTTCTTCTCCATTTAGCAGACACTAGTTTCTTTAATTTGATCAGGAGGAAATAAAACTGTTGAATTCAAAAATGGATTAAAAGCTCAGCTATTCCCTTTAAAATATCGTTTTAGTTGGAGCACGTGGGTGGTTCAGTCAGTTAAGTGTCCGACTCTTGATTTTGGTGCAGCTCACGATCTTGCGGTTCATGGTTTTGAGTCCTGCATCGGGCTCTGAGCTAATGGTGCAGAGCCTGCTTGAAATTCTCTCTGTACCGCTCACTCTTCTCTCTCTCAAAATAGATAAATAAACTTTAAAAAAATCCTCTGGGTTTTTGTTTCAGAGCAGATATTAATGAATTTAGTTGAAGACAGAATTCTAGTGGAATTAATGAAATACTGGCCACCAAAGGTCACTTGCTTCTGGCTTTGTGTTCTAGTCCTGCTTTTTTGTATTGCTAGTTTCCACGCTTCATTACATGCACTTGCTCCCATCCTTCTTCCTTCCTATCCTTAGATACACATACGTATGAAACTTTATACATTCTCTTCCAGATTTATTCCTATATTAGCTTTGGAAATTCTTCCTACTGCTCTTGATGTTAGATTATACTAGAAAAAAAAATAGGATTGATATTATGCAACTACATTTTTAGATGAAATGCATATATGTATGTTTATTGATAAAAGTATTTTGATGGATAGCGATGAAGTCGAGTTTTGTGTAGAAAATACAAACTTCAATTTGCAGGTGGCACCTGAGTCAGATTCCATTCCCCTTCAGGACCTTTTCTCCCTATTTTTCACTATTACAAAAATGTTGTAACTACCTGCCTTATAAATAAAACTTTGCGAATATCCCCAATTCTTTCTAGGAGGTAAATTCCCAGAGGGGAAAAAATCCCCAAAGGGCAATGAATAATCAAGAAGGGAACTAAAATTAATACTACAATAAAACATTGGGAATAGGAGAGATGAACATTTTATAAATTCAATAATTACCTATTATCTAGAGGAGCTGATAAATTGGGGCGCCTGTATGGCTCAGTTGGTTAAGTGTCTGACTCTTGATTTGGGCTCAGGTCATGATCTCAGGGTTTGTGAGATGGATCCCTGAGCACAGAGCCTGCTTGGGATTCTCCCTCTTCCTCTCTCTCTCTGCCCCTCTCCATTTGTGCTCTCTCTTTCTCTCTCAAAATAAATAAACTTAAAAAAGTTAAAGCTGATAAATCAAAACTGGCATATGTTGGGGCACCTGGCTGGCTCAGTTAGTGGAGCACACAACTCTTGGTCTCGGCATTGTGAGTTTGAGCCTCATGTTAGAGTTTACTTAATAAAAAACAAAACAAAACAAAACACAAAACTGGCATATGTGTTTGTTATAAACACGTTACTAACACAGAAGGGTGGAACCACAAAAAATTAAAGCAGAGACGGTTACAGTAATTGGGCAGGCAAGGAACTGTGGCTTTTCATTATAAGACCCATTTTTTAGCATGCTACTTTGATAAGATAATAAAGTTTTGAAATAAAAATGTAAATTTATTAAAATTAAAAAGCATATTTTACCAAATTATTATCCAGAAGTGTATTAACTTAAATTCCCATAGGGATTTTTTTGATGGCCCTGAACTACTATAGTGATTTCATGCCAATTTATTTATTATTTATATTCTGGTCTATTCAGAAGTTTTGAACTATGTTAGAACAATACACATAGCATGAGATGTAAAATAAGTGAGAAAACTGGGGTAAAGGAAAAATAAGATGAGGCCAGAGGTCCAAAGAATCCATCAGAACCATCTAGAAAGCTGGTTAAGAATGAAGGCCCTGAGCTTATCCCAGGCCTGCTAAATCAGAATCTCTAGGGTGAGGCTCTGGTATCTTCTTTTTAACAGCCTCAATGACTTGGGGTCCTGATACAATTTAAAAGAAGACAAAGAGTGACTAATAGGATATTAGGATATTTATTAAGTCATGATATTTAGAGCACGGGAGCTAGAGGAATGGACATTGTAAGACTAACTCCAAAGAAGACATTTAAAAGTAAATCTTATGTAAACTAGAATCATCCGTTCTCCCACTATAACATTTCATAATCCTCTTCTGATCCCATTAACCTCCCCATAACAAACTCACAGAGATGCAAGGCCTCAGTCTGTCATTTGGTCCTTCAACTTTTACTCTTAAGATGAAGAGGCATGTTCTGGGAAATCTTCTCTTTTCTCTGGCTCCATTCCTAGCCTAGTGTACCATTTAGCTGGATAGTCTAGTGCTTGTGAGTCTTTATGTATCACATCATCAGGTTAAACACACACTTAGAATTAGAAGAATTCTATGTATCAACTAGGTGGTGGTACTTAGTCTTTACTGCTGCTTGTGTTTTTATTCTCAGAACAGTTTCACATGCCTCACGTGAAAGTGAAAAGTTAAACAAGCCGAACTTTTCCATGGGATTTGGTATACCATAAATAGAAAAGAATCAGCATTGCAGTTTAATTTTACAATGAAATTAAGAATATATTAAAAATTATACATTAAAAAATGTATCAGCTTATAGTGACTTCTGTTGTAGCTGTAGCTTTTGTTCAATGATGTCTGAGAAACGAGGAACTTTTTTTGAAATAGCCACACGGATGTCATCATTCATATTAAAGCAGCTTCTGGACTTTGTTTTAAAATGTAAAAGTGATGAAAATCCCAACTCACAAAGGTATGTGGTTGCAAATGGTACAAGGATTTGTAGAGCTGTCTTTGCCAGGCTTGGAAACACTGTGAATTGAGCACACCAGAAATCCTCAAGCTTCATGGTCTCAAATTCCATGAGGATTTGGCCACTAGCTCGTAATTCAGCAAGATCATTTTTCATCAGATAACCATCATCAACAAAATCCAGATTAAAAAGAAATGGATCCAGTATCCATTTACTTGCCTCATCAAGATCTCCAACAGAAAAATATCCATGGAAGAAGCTGTTCAACTGTTGCAGATGCAGGGTTATTTCTGCTCCAATGCTGGCTGCTTCATTATCTGAAACAATTATTTCTTCAAGAAAAGGAAAGTTGGTAAAATTTCTTTTCTCAATTCGCTTTAGCCAAAATGGAAACTTCCTAACAAAAGCAGATAACTTTTCTCTAGCTGATACTGTGTTCATCCCAGTCCTTTGCATAGATGCACTAAGTTCATTTAGGTGTTTGAATAAATCTGCAAGGTATGCTAAGTGAACTTTAAACTCTTTATTTTCAAAGCCATCAACTAAATTACTACTTTGGTGGTGAAGGAACTGATTTATTTCTTCATACATTTCAAAAATATGAGTAAGTATTTGACCTCGGGAAAGCCACCTCATTTCAGTATGGAAAAGGAGGACACTATACTCTATTCCAATTTCTTCAAAAAAAGCCTGAAAGAGGCGATGATTTGGAGCTCGTCCTTTGATGAAATTTATTACCCTCACCACAGTAAACAGAGCATCTCTCAGTTTTGTAGGCAAGGTCTTTGTGACAAGTTCATGGGGATTCAACAAGCAATGTGTGATCACGATATGAGGTACCTCTTTTTTCACACAAGCAACAAATTCTGAATTTTCTCCTAGCATAGAAGAGGCACCATCAGTACAAACAGAGCCGCATACATCAAGTGCTATCTTATGCTTCAAAAAGAAGTCTCTGAAGAGATTGAACGCATCTTTTCCTTTCATTGTTAACTGCAATGGTTCACAGAAGAGAAATTCTTCTACGATCTCTCTTTCTTTTATGTATCGTACAAATGCCATTAGCTGACTGCAGTCATCCATGTCAGTTGTCTCAGCAAGCTGAACACCCACTTTGAGAGGACTGGCTTTGATGTCTTCTAGAACTTGCTGTAAGATATCCTGGCTCATTTCATCAATTCTAGAATGGATCACATCGTCTGATAAAGGTACCTGCTGAAGCTTCTTTTGTGCATCTGGTCCCAAAACTATTTGTGCTATTTCCAATGCACATGGTTTCACTAATTTTTCAGCTATTGTATGAGGATTCTTCTCCTTGGCACATAAATACGCAAACTGATATGATGCTTGTAATAAGGCATCCTCATGAGACGCAACTCCAAATGCTTTCAAGGTTTCTCTCTGATTCGATGGTGCTGGCATATGCTTCAGGCTATTGAGATCATGCCCACCTACACCACCATGCTGTCTGTTAAAATGGTCAGACAATTTCGATGGTCTGAGGTCAGCATTTGAAAATATCGAGTTACACAATACACATTGTGGGCGTTGAGTTCCATCAACCTCCGTTGTACAGGTGAACCAGTAACGAACATAGTCATCATCCCATTTTCGCTTCTTCGACATGGCACCCCAAAATTCTCAGGTAGTATTCCAGAGATGCTGCAGAATTTTGCTTTGGGAGTAAAATATAACCCACACATTAAAAATCAGTGGCTAACTGAATTAAAACAAAGCCACATCACATGCCATCCTGTCATGTGTACAATATCAAGAAATATCCTATAACATGTCCATTCAAAGTGAACCATGACAGCATGGCAGTCCAACTTAAAGCTATCAACTCACAGCTAATACCCTGGAATAAATGACTTGCCAGCAAGCTACGTATGGGAGATGTGGACTCACGTAATTTGTCAATACTCATAAATCCTCTATTGGTGAACTGCAGTTATGGCTTAATTTGTTCTCAATGATGTATGTTCCAAACAAAGTTGCTACATTTTGTATTCCCTGAAATGGCATTTCACTACCACCCCCTCCTTTCATTCTACACCAAGGACATAGGACACCAGCAGTTATGAACAAGGATATAGAGAAGGGAATCATTCACTAAGCACTGTAAGGGCATATTTTGACACAGTGACTAGTTCTTTTTAGTAGTTAAGGATTAGACAAGTCTGTAAAACTATTTGATGCTTGAGTGGCTTTGACTCCAACTTAAGCAGAGAATTTCAAATGGGTCTGATTAAGCAGCCTTTGACACAGATTTGGCTCAGAGCTTCCTTGCTTCCAAAGTGTAACACACTACCAGTCCATGATTCATATTGTCCATGCACAAAAGCAAAACAAGTTGCTCAAGAGAAACACAACTATTCTTGTTACTGAGACTTCAGAAAAATGTCTCATAGAAGGACACCCTTTTTACAATAGGAATTTCATGATGCTTTTTCATAGAACTACCCATCAGTAAAAGCAGTCAAGAAAGAAGCTGAAACAATGGAATGAAAATAAGCAGTATTCCCAAGATTAAGATTTGTTTCAATCTGAGGACAAGAACCAGAAAGTAGCGGTTCCTCCTTATTAAATGGAGGAATCAGCAAAGTTTTTTGTTAACATGCAAATTCGTGGCCCCACCCCCAGAGATTCTGATTTCCTAGCTCTACAGTAGGGGCCCCAAATCTGTATTCTACATAAACATTTTAGATAATTTTACAAATAGTAACTAGAACAGTAATCTTTAATAAGAGATACTCATCATAATCACTGGGAACCCCTTTGAAATTATGTATCTCCCTGCGTATTTTAGAACTAATAAATCAGTTTCTCCAGAAAGACAAAAGACTCTAAATCTTGGGGCACCTGGCTGGCTCAGTTGGTACAGTATGTGATTCTTGATCTCAGGGTTGTGAGTTTGAGTCCCATGTTGGCCATAAAGATTACTTAAAAAAGAAAAGACTGTAAATCTTGTCCTGGTGATGTGAATACATATCATAGTAAATAGTCATATTTAGAGGAATAAAGACATATCCTTTGGGCCAACCCCTACCTTGCAGATATTCTAGGTTGCTAAGTAAAGTCTAAATGCTTTAATAGGCATTTAAGTTTCTGAGTTGATGACAGCCTCCTAAGAAAGTCAAAGGACCTAAAAAGAAAGAAAGCCAGGCCTTTTCTCTTTTTCTCCCTCCTTAGCAATGAACAAAGGTATAATCCACAGATAGGCTCAAATATACCTTAGAAAAATAGTTCTGGGACATGTGGGTGGCTCAGTGGGTTGAGCATCCAACTCTTGATTTCAGCTCAGGTCATGATCCTAGGGGTGTGCAATCAAGCCCTGCATTGGACTCCGAACTGAGCATGGAGCCTGCTTAGGATTCTTTCTTTCTTTCTCTCTCTCTCTCTCCCCCCTCTCCCTCTGTCCCCCACTTGTGGGTTCTATCAATAAAGTAATAAAATAAATATATAAAAAAGAAAATAGTTTTATCTCCCAGATAAACAAGTGACCCTCTAAGTGTCCAAAGTCCTACACTACAGAATGTGGCTGAAATAACTTAACAGGGACACATTTAAATCCAAGTGCCCATTTTGGCCATAAAAAAACCTCACAATAAGTAAGCCAAGAATATTAACTTAAAACACTTTCTAGTGGCTGTGCCACAATTAACTAGCTTTAAAATTTACTTCTATGTAAACTAATAAGTTGACATGCCATATAGCTGTCTGTTGAGTCAATTAAAAATCAGAAGATGTCTGCCACTCAATACAGACGATCTGAAGTTTAAAGGTTGATCTTAAGCTTTCTTTTGTCAAGTGATGAAGACTAGAGGGACAACTCTGTTTAGAAACTCTCCTAATTGATAATAAAATTATGACATCAGCATAAAAATGCTTATCTTTCTATATTCTCTTATGTATATTTGCTATGTGTGTTTTGGGGAACAGAGGAAGTGAATGGAAAAGCTTTGCTTCAGTCTCATTAGAAATTATTACAAGACCAGTTAAGGGTCTATTCCAATCCACCCTGACTATGCTACCAAGTATGTTTTGACTGACAATGTACCTGTTTTGAACAAAAGAATTTTTAGAGAAATTCATTTGCAGCATGCCTCCTATCCCCCTCAAAAAGGGAGAATGGGTAGCAGGAATTTTCAAGATCCTTAAAGATTAATTTACCGCCCAAGAGGCTTTCTTGCATTTTAGAACCTCACAATTTTCATTTGCTCCTCTGTGGTATTTAGTAATCACAATATCCTAAAATATGTAAACGTTAAAAAGGCATCATCATGGTAAGAAATTATTGTTCATTTAAATAATGTGATAATGGTATGCTTGTGTGAAAAAAACCCCTCATTTATTGGAGATACAGGCTTACTGGTTTACAAATGAAAAGACATCTGGGATCTCGTTTGAAATACCCTACTTCAGCGCGCTCGCGCACACACACAAACACACACACACACACACACACACACACACACACACACAGTGGGGTGGAAACAGAAGGCATAAGATTGGCCTTGAGTTGGTAACTGTTGGAGTTGAATGATGGGTTCGCATCACTACACTATTCTATTTTTATGTTATGTGGGGAATTTTCCATAACAGTAAAGTAAACAGAAAGAGCATTACCTTATTCAAATAGACATAATTCGTTTTTAGAATGATTCTTTTGAGAGTTTGGGAGTTATCTCAAGATGCAGAGTGAAAGATGTGATATAACAAAAATGTTTTTGCAAGTTCATGAGGCACAAGGGTATATATGAAAAGGTATCACAACAGTTAAAAGTGAACATTCATATAACAGAAATCTTTGGGAAATGCTAAAATATATATTTCAGCAGTGACAACAACCCAAGTGCAACGGTAAACCTGTAACTCCAAACCAAACGTGACTCAACTTCTCTCTAGCCATCGCCCATGCCAGTCCAAGGGAGGTGGGGGTGTCCGGGGGACGGGATTCATCAGTACACTTTGCAGTTAAAGGCAACAGCCCGGAGAAAGGGGGCGGAAATGTAGTAGCTGAGCAAACACGCTCCAGAGGCAAACGCCTAGGATCCTGGCTTTGTCACCTGGAGGCTGGGTCCCTTCCAAGCCTCGATTCCTTAAGTGGGGATGACAAAAGTACCTACCTTACAGGGTTGTTGGGAGCTTTAATGATTAAGCGTGCATGTAAAGCACACGCAGCTCGTAACTGGTAGGACCTGTTGGTGCATTATTACGGACGGCGCGCTTGGGAAGCGGCCCGGGCGAGCTACGGACGCCGGCGGCGAGAAAAGAAGACTCCGCTCGGTCTCCACCCGCGCGTCTCCGAGCCTGGGCGCAGGCCCAAGGGATGCTCGGGCTTCTTTTAGGCGCCCGTCTCCGGCTCCAGGTCGCTCTCCGCTAGGGCTGGGATCCAGCCTGTGGGCGCCGGAACCCTGCAGGGCGGCGACTCCTCTGGTCGGGTCCCCGAGCAGGAAGCTACGAGGCGCGATGAGACAGAAGCGTCCGCAGCGACCTCCACCCCTGCCGCGCCAGGGTTCCATCCGGGTTCTCCTTGTGGGTTCCCGCCTGCAGACAGAGCGAGGTGTCTCTCTGCACGCAGGCGCGTAGAGCCACCGGCGGAGGGCTCGGCTGACCTGAGTAGGGAGCATGCGCGTGGCCCTCTCCTTTTTTTTTTTTTTTAATTGGGGGGGGGGGGGGGGGGGGCCGAATTTTTTGTGTCTGCCAGAGAGGATGAATGTAGAATCTAAGGAATGGAAAGTATGGTAAAGTTCACATAGTTCTTCAGAGCATTAAAATAAGATTTTGTGTGCGTCAAGCTTTGGGTTTGGATTGTAACATTCAATAATTAGCATTTTCTATGTGTGAGCAAGGGGGAAAGGGAAGGAAACTCCTTGTACCCCATGTTAAACATTCGGGCAAATGCGAGGCTCTAAATTCCATTAAGATACTCACAGTGGAGATGAACTTCTAGAGCTTGCGTCTTGTTTGCCCATGAAGGTCACCCCTTCCCATAAATTAAAGCATGTGGGTGAATTTCCTCAGAAAAATTCATTTTGGAGAAAAGAGCTTCAATTTTATTTAAAATTCGTTTTAACATGATATTAAAGTTATGAACCCATATTAGATTTTTAGAGGAAAAATTCCAAAGTAGAAACTAGAAAACTGCAGAAAGAAAGACCTCCTTCCTATTTGGGGGATATTTCCTTCCAGAATTGTGGCAAACTTAAAGAACAATTTAATAATCTTTCTATAGTCAGTCTTGTTAGAAGCATCCCATTAAGACTGGGGAAAGGGATAGTATCAGAGAATGTGGGATAGATGCATCATTTTCAGGTGTTCAGGGTGAATCTGGTAGACTGAAGCCTGCTTGAGGTTTCTGTCAACAAAAGAAATTGCAAAAGACCAGTCTTTCTGGTCCAGAAAGCAGGGCTTTAAGTACTAGAGAAAGGAGTAGGCTTTAGAGTCAATAGATACTTGGCTTTATGTCCTGGCCCTAACACTTTTACTTATCAGGACCTGAGCAAGCTACCTGGACTTATTAAGCCCTTGTGCTTATTATAAAATAGAGAGATTATCCATTAGTCCATGAAGTTCTTTTGCAGAGATAATATACAAAAATTACAGTACATAGTTCCAGCACTCAACAGGCAGCTATTCGGGAAATAAAATCAAAGTTCACATAATGAATCATGTTCCAGGTGTTATCTTTTTTGCAAAATGAAGAAATAAGACCTGAGTTCGGATATTATAGAATTCTTCCTAAAATCAGTAAATTAGGTTTCATGGAAGAGGGAACAGAGACCCAGAAAAGTCAGGTGATACATTTTTTGACTTAAAAAGATCCTGAAATTTTTTAATTCAAAATTAAAGAAGCTAAGCCCCCTGACAGTCCCATAAACTGCTTTTCTGTTAAATATTTGAAATAATGCTACAAACCACTCAGTTAAGTATTCTAATTATGTATCTTTATTACCAAAAGATAAATAAAATACAAAATAGACATTGTCACTTTATGGAACCACCCCATGGTAAGGTAGGAATATGAACACATAAGTCATTGACTTTCTTGAAATAGGTTAAGAATTACCTCCATTTGCATTGCTTTTTTATTTTTATTTTTTTATTTTTTTATTTTTTTAATATATGAAATTTACTGTCAAATTGGTTTCCATACAACACCCAGTGCTCATCCCAAAAGGTGCCCTCCTCAATACCCATCACCCACCCTGCCCTCCCTCCCACCCCCCATCAACCCTCAATTTGTTCTCAGTTTTTAACAGTCTCTTATGCTTTGACTCTCTCCCACTCTAACCTCTTTTTTTTTTTTTTTTCCTTCCCCTCCCCCATGGGTTTCTGTTATGTTTCTCAGGATCCACATAAGAGTGAAACCATATGGTATCTGTCTTTCTCTGTATGGCTTATTTCACTTAGCATCACACTCTCCAGTTCCATCCATGTTGCTACAAAAGGCCATATTTCATTTTTTCTCATTGCCACGTAGTATTCCATTGTGTATATAAACCACAATTTCTTTATCCATTCATCAGTTGATGGACATTTAGGCTCTTTCCATAATTTGGCTATTGTTGAGAGTGCCGCTATAAACATTGGGGTACAGGTGCCCCTATGCATCAGTACTCCTGTATCCCTTGGATAAATTCCTAGCAGTGCTATTGCTGGGTCATAGGGTAGGTCTATTTTTAATTTTCTGAGGAACCTCCACACTGCTTTCCAGAGCGGCTGCACCAATTTGCATTCCCACCAACAGTGCAAGAGGGTTCCTGTTTCTCCACATCCTCTCCAGCATCTATAGTCTCCTGATTTCTTCATTTTGGCCACTCTGACTGGCGTGAGGTGATATCTGAGTGTGGTTTTGATTTGTATTTCCCTGATAAGGAGCGACGTTGAACATCTTTTCATGTGCCTGTTGGCCATCCGGATGTCTTCTTTAGAGAAGTGTCTATTCATGTTTTCTGCCCATTTCTTCACTGGGTTATTTGTTTTTCGGGTGTGGAGTTTGATGAGCTCTTTATAGATTTTGGATACTAGCCCTTTGTCCGATGTGTCATTTGCAAATATCTTTTCCCATTCCGTTGGTTGCCTTTTAGTTTTGTTGGTTGTTTCCTTTGCTGTGCAGAAGCTTTTTATCTTCATAAGGTCCCAGTAATTCACTTTTGCTTTTAATTCCCTTGCCTTTGGGGATGTGCCGAGTAAGAGATTGCTACGGCTGAGGTCAGAGAGGTCTTTTCCTGCTTTCTCCTCTAAGGTTTTGATGGTTTCCTGTCTCACATTCAGGTCCTTTATCCATTTTGAGTTTATTTTTGTGAATGGTGTGAGAAAGTGGTCTAGTTTCAACCTTCTGCATGTTGCTGTCCAGTTCTCCCAGCACCATTTGTTAAAGAGACTGTCTTTTTTCCATTGGATGTTCTTTCCTGCTTTGTCAAAGATGAGTTGGCCATACGTTTGTGGGTCTAGTTCTGGGGTTTCTATTCTATTCCATTGGTCTATGTGTCTGTTTTTATGCCAATACCATGCTGACTTGATGATGACAGCTTTGTAGTAGAGGCTAAAGTCTGGGATTGTGATGCCTCCTGCTTTGGTCTTCTTCTTCAAAATTACTTTGGCTATTCGGGGCCTTTTGTGGTTCCATATGAATTTTAGGATTGCTTGTTCTAGTTTCGAGAAGAATGCTGGTGCAATTTTGATTGGGATTGCATTGAATGTGTAGATAGCTTTGGGTAGTATTGACATTTTGACAATATTTATTCTTCCAATCCATGAGCAGTGCTTTTTTAATTGCACAGTAGTCTGAATCTACACACTATATTCATAGTACATGACAATTCGATTGTTACTATTTCTGAGATGGTAACTTAAAGCTGTATCCTAATCAGTTTTGGTGAGCTGTTAAAAAGCCAATGTACTTCTATCAGGGGTTTGAAACAGGCGGTTTTGAGCCCACTCTGTATTATTTTCATGATGGTCTTAGAAGAGCCCTGAGGATCATGGCGGTCTCAGTTATTAATAGCCCTACAAGCTATCCTTATAATTCTTCGAAGAAACCTTCAACTTCAGGTTTTGCTTTTTGCAAATTTTACAGACACCTGCTTACTATAGATATTAGGTATAATGGATATTCTACAATCTTTTAAAATTTAATATTCATGATTATTACATAAAGGCAATCACAATTAAAGCAACAAATAGTATCACAAACTGTATTTTCTATGATAGAGGAAAGGATTTCTGTGTTTAAAGGCTCAAGTCCAGAATGATAAAAGACCATCACAACACTGGCTCAAAGATGACAAAATATTATTTTTCTGTTATTCTGGATGTAAGGTACAAGGAAATATTTTAAAAATAAAAATTTTATAACCAAGTAGAAAACAGAATTATTACTATACAGATTGACATGGGAGATAAAGTTACTCATATGTTCTACAGGTTTCCTTTCAGTAACCCAAAACCCAAGATAGAATAATTTTTTTAGTTTCAGACCAGGGAAACCTTAGAAGGCAAAAACAAAGGATTCTCAAATAACTATAATTATAGTTACTAATAATTTGAAAAAATGAAACCCTGATTTTGAGAAAAAGTAACTAATCTGCCTTCAAAATGCGTGTTAACTAGATAAAGGGTCATATGAATTGTGGAGATAAAGTTTAAGCCTTAATAATGTTGAGTAGAAGACATTCTTGCTAGGTAAAGAGCCAAGGCCTCTTTCCACATCACCTAATATAAAATTGGAAAAAAAATCTTAACATACACTTAATGAATTGCTCTTTGTTTTTCTTGTTTCTTCGGTGTACAAAGAAATGAATTTACTAAAAGACTTCTGGAAGCTTTATTAAAGTCAGGCAGCAAAAAGAGTAGTCAAGGGGTTTTCCACCTACAATTATCAGCAAGAAGCTGAAAAGAATGTATCTATGTGTCTATCTTGGGTGACTGTCTATAACTAGCTACTACTGTCCAAGGAAGGAGGCCATGGGGTCATCCGGCCTCTGACGTTTCATTCTATAGGCCTCCATTTCCTCTTCAGTGGGTTCCCGAGTTTCATATATGCTATTGTAAGGCCGCTTCCTCTCATCAATCTGCATAATCTCCTTGACGTGAAGAAGGCGGGCTTCCTCTGCATTCAGGGCCTACAGTGAAAGAAAAAACATGAGTACCACCAATAGTAGCAGAGTACCAAAAGACCCCACTGAATGTAAACTTGCTATATGAAAAACCTAGATTATCTGAAAGAGCTTGAGAGTCAGCCAGACTACCTTCAAGCTACAACGAATCACTGTTTGGCTGATACAATATTTTCATACAGCAGGAAATAGTCTACCACATTTTCAATGTTAAAAATTTTTACTTAATAACAAAGATTCAATGAGATTCACTTTACTAACATAAGTCCAAAACTGATACTTCTGGTGGAAACTACAGACTGACTTTTCCCAAGGACTTGCTGACACAAATTTTAGAGCTAGAAGGCAATTCTTTCTGGACATATGTCAACAGCTCTAAAGAACAGCTTTACAAAGAACATTTCTTCTGTACATTAGTGATTTTTATCAAACATTCTGAGAAGCAGGCAATACTAAGACAAAAAAATCTCCATTTGCATTCTAGGCCTGATACAAGGTGACCTGAGCAAATCACCCAGACTTGGGATTTTTAAAATGAGCTTGGAGACAGGACTGGATAATTTATGAAGGTCCCTACAAATAAAGAATACTGTCATTGCTCTGACTTCATAAAGTACCTTTTTCAATTTTTCATGTTTCTTTTCTTCATCATCACTATCTGAACTGCTCTTTCGATGCTTCTTCTTCTTCTTCTTTTTCTTCTTTTTATCTTCTTTTAGTTTTTCCTGATGCATCTGATAGGGAGGATTGAAATATAGGGTTATTAATGCAAAAACAAAGTTCTGGTGCAAATTTTGAAGTCTGCCCTCCAGCACTTAAAATTTTTGGACACATGGGGTGCTGGGTGGCTCAGTCAGTTAAGTGTCTGACTTCAGCTCAGATCATGATCTCACGGTTCGTGAGTTTGAGCCCTGCATTGGGATCTCTGCTGATAGCACAAAGCCCATTTCGGATCCTCTGTTCCCCTCTCTCCCTCTCCCCATGCATGCGCACATTCTCTCAAAAATAAATAAACATTAAAAAAGAATTCAGGACAAATGATTATAGACTTACCTCCATGAGCGTTTGAGGTTTTTTTACAGATTCTTCTCCAGTTATATCATTTATAATACATTCCTCTGAATTCTGTGGGAAAATATAGTCATTTGACTTGAGTAATCATAGTTACCGATCATTGAAGAAAAAGTTAAAATTTGAAACATGAGAAATATGTTTCATACAGATTCTGACTTAAGAACTTTTGTTGTTTTACACTTGTAAGAACTAGAGCAAAATTACTTACAGCAATCTCCTTCCCAGCTTCTCCAGTGCAATAGGAATACTTGAAAAAGGAGTGACAGCATTTGTATCCCCATCGGCCTTCTTTCCAGTAAGATCCCCAGATATGCTGCAGAGAGAGAGTTGTTACTTAAAAAGGAACTTGAAACTAGGGACTCTCATACACTGTTGATATGAGCATAAAATAATACAGTACTTTAAAAGGTTAACTTGGGAGGAAACTTATGGGGATTCCAGGGCTAGCTAATAGGGACAAGGTGGCCTGATCTCAAGTGTGACAAGCAGGCATTAAATTATAATGGTCTTACATTTTATTCCTAAAACTTTAAAAAAAAATTAGGATATTTGACTTCTCTTTAAAAATTAAGAAGGACTGGGAAATTCTGGGCCCACATTCCTACTTGGCAAGAACTGGCTGTTGCTGACCAGTGGATGCCCCTTTCAGACAGGGTTTGTGTTCTCTAGTTTGTATAATTTGCCTGAGTCACTTCACTCATATGATTTAGTAGCCTGGCTCCTATAGGTAGTTCTGTTTTTGATCCAACTTAGACAATTGTAGTTTGGGTACACGTGTTTTATAATGTGATGCAGTATGAATTACACTGTATCACTTATGTTCTTGTTAAAATATTTAACTTTAGTCAAGTCTTTAGATCTGAATTTGTTTATAGGAAATACAGAGGATAGAGGAATAACTCGTATGACATCATACAAGTAATTGAATTAGTCAAAATAGAATGTGAGTTTACAAAATAACTGTCCTGATCTGTTTAGGAGTCACTGTCCTGAAAAAGGGGAGTTTCGATAGAGGGAGATAGAGAAAAAGAGACATAACAACCAAAATAAACTTTGACTGGATTCTGACTGAAAACAAAAACAAAAGCAAAAACAAACCACCTATTTAAAGGCATTTTTGTGTATATTTTGGTAATATGATTAAGAATTACAGATTAGAGGATATTAAGGAGTCCATGATAATTTTCTAAAGTGTGATAATGCAGGGGACTATCATTAATTTTAGGAAATACATGATATAGTGTCTATCAGTGAAATATCATAATATCTGTAATTTTCAAGTATTTTAGTAAAAAAAAAAGATACAAATATATATATGTGGGTATATGTATATACCAGCATGCATATACCCCTCCCTCTGTCCAGACAAAACATATATGGCAACATGCAAAATATTTCTGAATCTAAGTGGTGGGTATGTGGGTAAACATAATAGTATTCTAAAGTTTTTGTATTTTTAGAAAAATTTCAAAAAATAAAATTAAAATGTAAAAAAAAAAAAAAAAAAAAGGAAAACAAGCCCAACAATGATTCACTATGAAGCTGTAAAAAGAAAATATAACTCAGAGAAAAATGCTAACAAGGACACCAGATGATTCTAGTTTAACACATACTGTGTGATTGTGGATCTTCACATCCTCCTCATACTTAGAGCAGGCGACAGCCCTCTCCTGTCCTTTGATGACTGTCCCATGTCTTGAGTACTCCACATAGTCTTCAGTCTGAGCTAAAAGCAATTCAGCTGGAGGGGCATCCAAGTGTTCTTGGCCACCATACTAAAAGAACATTGAACATTATTAAATACATTTTACAGCAAAGGTTTGCATTCAAATCTCTATTGATGAGTTTGTTTCTAATCAGAAACATGAAAGCAATATTTTTTATGGGCTCTGTTATACAAAGTACAGTGAAAAAGAAAAAGCCACATGATTTTTATAGGCAAATAAAAGATGTCTCAGTTGTTATTTATGTGTTGAGCGTGGCAGATTACCAAATGGCCATCAATTCCTCTTAACCTTGTATGCGTGCCCATTTGCCACATGACTTTGCTACTCTTCCCCTCAAGAGATAGACAGTCTGTTTCTCCATCTTTGAATCTGGGCCTGGCCATGTTACTTGTTCAGGCCTGTGGGAAACTGGGCAAATGTGATGCAAACAAAGGCCTGGAAAGCACTTGTGCAGTGGGGCATATTTTTGTTGCTAGTCTCTGGTACCCCAAGAATGCCATATGAGGCTGGACTAGCCTACCAAAGGAGGAGAGCCCACCCTGGGCAGACATGAGCTGTTCCAGATGAGGTCTCTTAGGACAATCAGCCTGCTAACTGCTAGAGACCAGAATGAGGCCATTCTAGATCATCCAGCTTCAGATGGGCAGGCCCAGACCAGGAGACCCAGCTGACATACAAAATCGTCAGAAATAACCAATGTTTCTTTTAAACTGCTATGTTTTTATTGTTGTTGTTGTTTTCCCGCAAAAGCTTCCTGATACAGCTAAACTGATAATGTATACACTTGATTTCAAGTCAATGTGAGGGTAGGACTGTTCCTAACAAACTAAAAGGGACTTTGTGTGCATTGTATTCCAAATGTAAATTGAATGATCATTAACTGGTCATTTCTCTTTAACGAACATTCTTTTTTTAAGCATTTTGGTCAAAATTACCTTTTCCAGGATGCTTTCTTTCTGCTGTTCCTTGAAGTCTTCTTTTTTGACTTTGAAGGACTTGTACAACAGCTCTAGTTTTGTAGGATCGGCCTGCAGATGCACTTCAGATCCCTTGTCATAGGCTTCCCAAGCAAACACTACAATAATCAAAGACATTTTAATGACTTGTCAGCTACGTTTATTGCATGCTTGTTAAAAACAAACTTTTAAAAATGCCCCCAAATTTCTTTTGAGCTTATAAAAATACCTTGACTTAGAGCAAACACTTACACTGTGTCTGAGCCATTGAAATGGTATCTCCTGTGTATCTAACGAAGTTATCCCCTGCATAGCTCACTCTGTAAATGCAAATTTAAAAAACAAGTTGTTTCAGAAATTGCTTTCTTTAAGGAAAGTTCATTCTTTTCTGACCCAACCATAGATGATGTATTTTAACTCAGATTCAGTTTTATGATTAAAAACTCTCCCCCCACCCCTGCCCTACCTTGAAATCTATTTTTTAATGTTTACTTATTTTTGAGAGAGAGAGAGAGAGAGAGAGAGTGCAAGCATGGGAGTAACAGAGAGAGGGAGACACAGAATATGAAGCAGACTCCAGGCTCTGAGCTGAGCTGTCAGCACAGAGCCTGATGCCGGGCTCAAACCCACAGACCCTGAGGTCATGACCTGAGCTGAAGTTGGATGCTTAACTGACTGAGCCACCCAGGCGCCCCAAAATCTATACATTTAACTTGATACTTACTCATCTGGATTCTTTCCTGCATTGGCATAGGGATTCTCTCTCATTGCTCTAGTTTTGGGATCATAGTAAGCAGAATTTGGATCTAAATTCCGCAAATACTAGAAGGGAAAATGGTTTAAGACTGCATTAATGTTTACTTCTGTCAAAAAAGATTTCAGCACACTAGGCAGATGAGTCAATCACGATCAATTGTGTATATACATTTCTGGGTACAGAAGATAAAATACAGAATGATACCTAATCTTGGAATGACTATATTACCTATATACTGTCCAGATACCAGATGAGTAGACAAAATTTGGGGTGGGAAGACAAATATTTTTTTGAGTGTGTATGTTAAGTTGGCAAGGCTTACTTTTGCAATATCTTCTCGAATCCTGAGATTCCGGACAGTAATTCGCCTCTTAGAGTCAAAGTTCTGTCCAGGCATGTCAATGTCATCTGCGTATTTATCTTCATCCTCATCTTCACTATTATGATCTTTTTCCTGAAGGAAGTGGAAAGAGGGAAAAACAAATTATAAGAAAAAAAGAGCAGCATCTAGTTCTTACTTTCCTTTAATCCAACTCTTATTCAGTTATATTCCTTAAAGCTATTATTATTAGTTATTGTTATTAGCCATTAGCCATCAGAAATTGAAAAATTTGCCAGACAAGGCAAATATTTATTACCGTTTGAGAATTTGGTTCCTCTTCTCCCCACTGGTGTTTTGGAGAATTCTGCATTATGCAAGAAGAAAAATAATTTGTTATTTTATTCCACTGAATCTACTGATTCACACTTTATTTTTTTATTGTCATTTTTTTAATGTTTAGTTTTGAGAGAGAGAGAGTTAGAGCAAGCACAAGCAGGGGAGGGGCAGCGAGGGAGACAGAGAATCCAAAGCAGGCTCCAGGCTTCAAGCTGTCAGCACAGAGCCTGATGCAGGGCTCACACTCATGAAGTGTGAGATCATGACCGGAGCTGAAGTTGGATGCTTAACCGACTGAGCCACCCAGAAGCCCTTATTGATTCACATGTTAAATACTTAGGTAAAATAATATAACTTAAATCTAACTGAACAAATCCTCCTATTTCTCATTGTAATGAACACATAAGTTCTGAATACAAGTATGTACTTATGAATAATTTTATCAGACTGTCTACAAAGCCAGTAAATTTCTAGAGAATTTTCAATGATATAGGATTATAATCACACAAGGGTAGGAGGAACATCAAGATGACCAATGTAATCAATATATATTCATTTCTTATATGTTAACCTTTAGACACCATTTTTGCTAAACCTTACTAGTTTTCTATCAAGTCCAAAAAGAAAATGTTACAGGATCATGTAATAAGTATCTTTAGAACCAGAACAGCTTATGTAAAATTTAGGCAATGAAGGAATCTACTCAGATGACACCATACTGTAATTTAAGAAGGGTGAGATCCTTGGTACAAAGATACTCTTTCTTCATTAGCAACTGGTCAGGATTTTCTCTAATTCTACAAAATGCCTATACCAAAGTAATCAGTATTTTATCATGTCCCTTTAAAAACCTTCAAAGGCTAAAAAGAGTATAGTGGAGGAATATGAAAATATATGTGTGTGTGAATCAATCTATCTATCTATCTATCTATCTATCCATTCTCCCTATATAAATAGAATGATAGATATAGATACATATACAATATATTGGTGAGAGCATAAATTTGAGCAGCTCTCCTAAATAGTATCTAAGTGACATGACATCAAAATATTAAATAAAATACTCACTGTGTCAACAACTACACATTAAGGAATTTACTCTAAGGGAATAATGTATCAATTATATAAAGAGATATGTACAAGAATGTGATTTATAGTGTCGTATATAGTATCAAAAATTTGGGAAAAAAATCAACTTAATAATAGATAATTGGTTATATACATTACTGTACTTGATGAACACTGAACATCCATTAAGGTGATTCTATCTGGGGCACCTGGGTGACTCAGTCAGTTAGGTGTCCAACTCTTGGTTTCAGCTGAGGTCATAATCTCACAGTCATGAGACTGAGCCCGTTCCTGGCTCCACACTGGGCATGGAGCCTACTTAGGATTCTCTCTCTCTCTCTTTTCCTCTGCCCTTCCCCTGCTCATGCTTGAACTCTCCCCCCTCCCCCAAAAAACCGTGAAAGTGATTCTATTCAATCTGCAGGAAAAAAACATATAATTTGCTACCCCCCTTTCTTTTTTGCTGTTATTTTTTTTGCTGTTAAAAAGGGAGAAAGAGATGGGAATAACATTATATATTTGTTTTTGTTTGTATTTATGTAAGAAACTCTGAAAGTATCCACAAGAAAAACAGATTATGGGGGGGTGGTGAGGTTTTGAGATAGGATGAATGGAGGCAAGGATGGGAGACTTTTTACTGCATATCTTCTTAAATTACTCTGAGTTTTATATAATACCATGTGAATTTATATAAAAATAAATAGGTCTATATTTATTTAATTACACAGAAAACATGATCTCATTGCCTCTGTCGTTTAACTGAAAGAGGTGATAATTAAGTATGCAAAGATGAAATCCACATAAAAAACAAGTTGTATTATCATTACACACATATATAGATATATGGGGGTAGGTGGAGTGGGACCTAGAAAGGCCTACCTCAAAATGTTAATAGTTAAAATAGGAGATACTGACTTTCTTCCTTATAATTTTTCTAAAATTTCTTTCACTGCATATGTGTTACTTTCAGAATCATTTTTTTAAATAAAGATTTCATTTTTTAAGTAATTTCTACACCCAACATGGGGTTCGAACTCACAAGCCTGAGATAAAGAGTCACAAGCCTTACTGACTGAGGCAGCCAGGCGTCCCAGAATTATGTGTTCTTTTAAATGTTCTTCAGTTATTTTTATTTTTGGTTTAGAGAATAAGAGAGGAGGAGAGGGGCAGAGAGACAGAGAGAATCTTAAGCAGGCTCTACACTCAGTGTGGAGTGTGGAGCCTGGTGTCAGGCTTGATCCCATGACCCTCGGATTATGACCTCAGCTGAAATCAAGAGTCAGACACTTAACCAACTGAGCTGCCTAGGTGCCCGTTTTTTGTTTTATTTTTTAAGTTTATTTATTTATTTTGAGAGAGAGAGAAGAGAGTGTACTTGAGCAGGGATGGGGCAGAGAGAGAGAGAGAGAGAGAGAGAGAGGAAGAAAGAATACCAAGTAGGCTCTGTGTTATTAGCACAGAGCCTGACACAGGACTTGGTCTCATGATCTGTGAGATCATGACCTGAGCCAAAGTCAAGAGTTGGATGCTTAACCAACTAAGACATCCAGGCACCTCTGTTTTTTAAAAAAAATAATTGTTTTTTGGAGTTCCCACAAGTTGCGAGTTCAACAACAAAAAAATTTATAATGCTGTACAGAAAGTTCAGTCTCTACAGTAGATTTTTCTCCTATGTATATAGTTAATATCCAAGTACTGAAGTGGTCAAAAATCATCAGTCCCCTGTATACATTTAAGTATGCTTACTGGGGAACTAAATTATACTATGTTTACGATAAACAACAGAGAATTTATTAGAACAAAAGAAACAGGCCATTTTCCTTTTTCCAGAATTGGTGGTAACAACAGTTATGAATTACCAAATGTTTACTTACTATGTGATATGAATGCTAAACCTCCTGAAGGGTACATGTTATCTCTGTTTGAGAGATGACAAACTGAGGCTCAGAGAAGCAAATTAATTTTTCTACGATCACCTAGCTAGACAAGGACAGAGCTGGATTTTAGCATCTATCTGTTAACCTGTGCTGTGAGCCTCAGGGACTGTTCGCTAAGTGGCCTCAGGGACTGTTCGCTTGGTGCTTACTTAGGTCTGTTTCTAATTCATACTTGGCAAGAATTCCTTTTAGAAATTTAAACTCCAAATGTTTTTTATGTGTGCCATAAGTTTGTTAAAAAAAAAACTTTTAATAAGCATAATATACATTAACTATTAAGTTGTCATGAATAAAAAATTGGCTGCAATACATCTTTTTACTATAAAATTTTTCTGGTCAAAAATTTTGTTTTATTCACCTATAAAATTATTATAGTCATTATGGAAAATGTAGAAAGCAATAGTAAAAATACAAAGAAAAATTTACTAATTCTACACTGGATGAGAATTAGTATTCTTATCTTTTTTCCTATGTGATATTACAATATTTTTTCATGTGTTATTTAAATGTAAGTGTTACCCACTGTTGTTACAAAGATTTTAAGAGCTATGCCCCAGGGGCGCCTGGGTGGCTCAGTCGGTTGAGCATCTGACTTCGACTCAGGTCATGATCCCGTGGTTCATGAGTTCAAGCCTCACGTCGGGCTCTGTGCCGACAGCTCAGAGCCTGGAGTCTGTTTCAGATTCTGTGTCTCTCTCTCTCTCTGCCCCTTGCCTGCTCACGCTTTGTCTCTCTCAAAAATAAACATTAAAAAAAATTTTAAAAAAAGAGCCATGCCCCATTCTATCATGCAGATGCAGGACAGTTTACTTCACCAATTCCCCGTTCCTATTTAAGCTATTTCATTTTCTTGCTATCTTAAAAAGTCCTACAATGAACATCTTTGCATATATGATTTTTTCCTGATTACTAGAAAATTTTTTAGGATTGAAAGATCTACTAATTTAATTCCAGAAAACGTATATAAATATTTTATGGCAACATTCTTTACAAAATGATTGTGTCAAGGTATATTCTCATGAATGGTATGAGTGCGAGTTTTACTCTTTCCTCTCAATAGCACTTCTCTGTCCCTAAAATCTTGTGTTTTTTTTTTTTAATGTTTGTTTTTGCGAGAGACAGAGAGAGAGAAGAGGGAAGAGAGAAGAGGGAAGAGAGAAGAGGGAAGAGAGAAGAGGGAAGAGAGAAGAGGGAAGAGAAGAGGGAAGAGAGAAGAGAGAAGAGAGAAGAGGGAAGAGAGAGGAGAGGAGAGAAGAGAGAGAGAGAGAGAGAGAGAGAGAGCGAGAGAGCACGTGCACACAGGGGAGAGGGAGCCAGAGTATCTGAAGCAGGCTTTGTGCTGACAGCAGATAGTTGAATATGGGGCTCGAAATCATGAACCGTGAGAGATCATGACCTGAGCTGAAGTTGGATGCTTAACTGACTGAGCCACTCTGGCACCCCTGCTAAAATCTTTTCTAACTGGAGAGATAAAATGAATTCTTGTTTCAATTTTCATTTTTGTTTGCTAAGAGTTTGAATTTTTTTATTGATCATTTTTATTACTTACAGCTTGTTCCACTAATTTCCCTGAGGCTAATTCTTCTTGGAGTTTCTGGGCTTTCAGTGTTCGTTTTGCCTAATTAAAAGGAAACATTTGAAATTAACTTTACAACATTCAAATGAACATTTAGTTTTTTTATATTTAAAATCAACAAATTTATTGCGTTCAGAAACTTCACTAAACAAGGTCGTCTCTTTGGGATTTCTTGTAGCTCCAGATCTATGGTTTCTAAGCAGGAGTTACAAACTCCTGTTTGAACCAGGCATTAATATAAACTGAGCCAAACAGCAGCAGTGATTAAACTGCAGAGAACAAGCTAAGTCCAGAAGGAGCAGCTGTCACCTGACTCCAGATGACTGACTCTTGCCAGGCAGACCCAGGATTACCATATCATTGTTCAAGAATAGTTGAAACTTACATTATACGAAATCCCATGATTTTTAAATGTAAACTCTACTTAAAAAAAAAGAAAAAGGCAGTGTGACTATGGATTTTAAGGAATGGGGATGAGTAGGTAAAATCATAACAGAAAAAAACTGAAGTTGAATTAAAATAAAATTCGATTATCTGAAATGAGTTATCCTATTCCCCTCTTACCTCTCTCAAATGCTATGCGAGACAATGGTAAAAATAGGTCCATGGGCAAGATGCAGTGTGTGTGTGTACGGGGGGGCAAGAGTTTATAACCTTAAAAAGCCAAAAGCTTTAGATATTAATCTGTTCTCATGCTTCCAATATCTTCTGCAACCTCAGGAATCAAAAAACAATATAAGAATCAAATAAGACACTGCTGCCAATAGGGCTAGCCCACTTCATCTTCACTATTCCATTAGGCCTACTACTACTATTATAAAAATGCTACCATTTTTATATTGCTTGAAGACAAAAAATAGAGTTGCTAAACCAGTGATACAGCAAAATGTACATTCTTTAAGGAATGTGGGAAAGCAGGGAACTTTGCTCACCAGATCAACTTTGGCGTATTCCTCTACAATTTTCATGTGTTCCTCTGGATTGTAGCCATTCCACCGGTCCCTCTTCCCATCATAGTCAAACATCAGCTGGGGCTGGACATGCTCATCTGGAGCTATATTAGTACCTGTAAATTTTGCTCCAACTCGCCTAGGTCTCTGGGAAATAAAATAAAATAAAATCTTTCCCTAAGTTCCTGTAGCCCAGAGGAAAATTTCAGATGACCTTTACAAAGCAAGGATAAACACACCATGGGAGTTTATGGTCTGTTCAGTTATCAGTTACTCTCCCAGCAGTAAATTCTGATGGTGCTAATCTAATTTCACTCAAATTAATTTTTTTTTTAACTTGTACCAAAATTTAGGTAATTTTAGAAAAATAGAATTAATCTGACAAGGAAGAATAAAAGAGACTCTGACAAGTTTCTAAAATTCTCAAAGGTGAGCTTACCTCAAAGCAGTCTTTCTTTTTGTGTGTCATGGCCCCACAATTTTCACATGCTCCCTTGCGGTACTTAGTAGTTATGGAATTCTATAAATGGATACAAAGAAAAACAAAATATTCTAATTATCTGAATAAATTAGAAATAATTTTGGCTCTCACTACTATATTATCTAATGAAGTGACTGACTCATTAAGAGAAAAACGAGTTAGAGTCTCCATACTTTATAAATGAGAAAATTAAGTACTTTAGCAACATAAAATTTATAAAAGAAAACACAGACTAAAATAGTATGTATTGTGAATTTTAATCCCAGGTAAAAGATTATATAATCTGTTTCAATTTAACATAGTATCGAAGGTTCTTTTTTTTTTTTTTTTAATTTTTTTTTTTTCAACATTTTTTATTTATTTTTGGGACAGAGAGAGACAGAGCATGAACGGGGGAGGGGCAGAGAGAGAGGGAGACACAGAATCGGAAACAGGCTCCAGGCTCCGAGCCATCAGCCCAGAGCCTGACGCGGGGCTCGAACTCACAGACCGAGAGATCATGACCTGGCTGAAGTCGGACGCTTAACCGACTGCGCCACCCAGGCGCCCCTCGAAGGTTCTTATATGAAGTTCTTAAAATAAAATCTCCATTTCCAAAAGGATATATAGAAAAGTTGCCCACATACCTCTTTTACACCCCTCTTGTACCATTCTCCAGATGAGCTGTATTGCTTCTGTTTCTCTGGTTGTGGTCTCTGGTGCTTTAAAGTAGGTCTTTTTGATGGATCAATATACCATGGCACTGAAGAAATATACTGAGGTATATGAGGGTTGATGTCTCTGTAATTAAAAAAATATATATATATTTTTAAAGAATAAAGTTTGGGGGGTGCTTGGGTGGCTCAGTTGGTTAAGTGTCTGACTCTTGATTTTGGCTCAGGTCATGATCTCACGGTTCATGAGATCGAGCCTTGCATAGGGCTCTGTGCTGACAATGTGGAGCTTGCTTGGGATTCTCTCCTTCTCTCTCCGCCTCTTCCCACTTGTGCTTACTCATGCTGTCTCCCTCTCTCTCTCAAAAATAAACAAACATGTAAAAAAGGAAAAAAGTTTGAAAATAGTTGATATTACAATTACAAAGGTAGCCTTTATAGACTCTAAGGCCAGAGATAATGCAGTGGGAGGGAGAGGGAAGAGAATATGCTTGGTATCTCTATAATATAGAAAAAAAAAAAAAGAAAAGTAAGCAAAGTAATTTATACTTTATTTTAGATTGAAAAAAATTCTAATATAGAAACTAAGAATAGTGATAGAACTGAAGTGAGGAGATAGATATGGAAGACACGGATGTATGTTAGTAAATAATGTCTTATAAAAGAGTAAGAAGCTAGCTAATAATGTCTAGAGTTGATTAAAACAATGATGTAGGTACATTATTTAGAGATGTGGAAGTATCAACCAGAAAAACTCAAAACAGAAAGATTTAGAAGATTTGCAGAGGTGGAACAAGGAGAGGGAAGGGTTGAAAGGGATGACTGCTGTTCATTGTAAGTCCTTCAATATTTTTTTATTAAACCTTACATATATGAATTTGATAAAATAATAAAAACAAAAAGAAGGTAAATGGTAAAGATAGCTTCCTGTCAAAGCAAAGGATGAAAAATTACTCAACTACGTGGACATAAATTTGAATTTTTAAAAAATGTTTATTTATTTACTTTGAGAGAGAGGGAGAGAGAGAGAGCATGTGCACAAGGGAAAGGCAGAAACAGAAAGGGAGAGAGAGAATCCCAAGCAGGCTCTATGTGGGGTCAGTGCAGAGCCAGACATGGGCCTCAATCTTACAAACCTTGAGACCATAACCTGAATGGAAACCAGGAGTTAGACGCTTAACCGACTGAGTCACCCAGGTGCCCCATAAATCTGAATTCTGAATGAACAGATCATGCAAATAATGAAAGAACTTACTTTCCTTCTTCATCAACTTCTGCAGGAGCATTTCCCAGTTTCCGCTGCTCTTCTAACTCCTTCTTCTTTCTCCAGTCCTCTCTGGTCATCTTCTTTGGTTCCTCCAGACTCATTTCTTTGGACCCCGACAGGGGGGCCGTATTAACTGCATCTACAGCTGCAGCTGACATGGTTATCTGGACCCCTCTATGAAAAGAATGAAATACATATTAGTATAAAGTAGGCCTTCATGAATTCATCAGTAAAACTATTAAAAGTACATCCTAATAACATATACTACAGTCTGGCTTATATATCTCATAAGTTCTTATAGTATCTGTAAGGGAAGGGTCTTATTCCCCTCCACAAAGTCTCTATTTACCATCTGTAGTTCCTCCCTCAACTCTAATTTATAAATGCAGAGAAATATATAGACATGTACTCAAAATTTCATAAGACTCTTTCATTGACATTCCTGAATTTCTCTATGTGTGTCTCAGACTTTACGAACACATTACCTTACATGAGTAAACAATGTCCTGTTTTCCTTAAAGATGAAATGCCTTAAGAATTATCTATATCCGCTGACTCTATTTCCTCATCTTCTACTTCTCTCCTCAATCACTCTAATTTAGCTTCCATTCCCTACCTCTCTAAAGAATTACCACTAAGTTATCAATGATCAATGTACTAAATCCACTACACATTTTTCAGTTCTGTTCCTTCCCTCTTGAAATATTCTTATCCCTTGGCCTAAGTAACACTATACTCTCCTGTTTTTTCTTGACTCTTGCTGCTCCTGTCTCCTTTGCAGGTTCATCTAGGTCTGCCTAGTTATTTGATTTTGCATTCTACAGGGCTCAGTGCTAGAGTCTCTTTCATTACTCAGGACTCCATCAGTAGACTAGGTCATCTATTTCTAAGGCTTCATAGCCACAGTATGTCACTGTTGGCTCTCCAACTTACATCTCCTCTCCAGATCTTTTATCTGAGTTTCATATACATATATTCCAATTGCTTACTTCATAGCATCTTCACTTAGAGGTCTTAGTAATACCTAAACTCAACAAATCTTAATTGAAACTCATGATCTCCTCCATGAAATCTCATCTCCATTCACTGTTTCCTCTCTTTTTTTAAAATTTTTTTTTAACATTTATTTATTTTTGAGACAGAGAGAGACAGAGCATGAACGGGGGAGGGACAGACAGAGAAGGAGACATAGAATCGGAAGCAGGCTCCAGGCTCTGAGCCATCAGCCCAGAGCCCAGACGCGGGGCTCGAACTCACGGACCGCGAGATCATGACCTGATCTGAAGTTGGACGCTTAACCGACTGAGCCACCCAGGCGCCCTGTTTCCTCTCTTAATGAAAAATACCACTCATTCCTTTACATATGTGTCCCAGCTAATCTCCACACCTATTTCATCACTAAGTATTGTTATTTTCACCTTCTGAATAGCACTCAAATTTATCTACTTCTCTCTATTCTCAATGCTACCATTTCAGTGTAAGTTATTACTTTCCTTTCTTATGGGTCTTCTGTCAGTCTCTCCAATCAGTTCTCCACACTGCAGTGTTATTTTTTCAAAACACGTATTTAATCATACCATGTCCTACTACTGCACAAGCTTAAAATCCTTCAATGTGGCACTGTCCAAGAGAAATATAATGCCAGCCTCATACATCATTTTAAGCATTCCAGTAGTCATATTAAGATAGTAAAAAAAAAAGGCAGCTTCTCTTAATATAAGAGAAACTAAGGTAAGTCTTTAAAATCTGACAGATTTTATAGGTATTCAGACTAATCCCCAACAACACTGTCCCCCTAACAGCTGGACAGTGCTCCAACGTCTGATAATTCATACTCTAAAAACCACTGAAGACGCACTCCTGGTCTGGCTGGGCACAAGTAAAGTGTCTGAGGCCTAGGACGGCGGCTTCTTTCTCGGTCCCCAATCCCCGTTTCCCCCTCGACCTGGCGTTCATCACTTCCGTAAGGATATATCTAAGAATTAGGAGCCTTCAGACTATTTTCCAGAGTTTTCTAGCTTCACTTCTTCTCGATCCCCAAATTCCCACATTTCCTCACCCAGTCCGGCCACAGCCGACCCCAAAGGCTTGCGACAGAGACGAGATCGGTCCGTCAATGTTTACTTCCTGTTGTTCCGCCCTCTCCCGGCAGCCACTTCGGTAGTTTCCGGACGAGAGGCAACATGCGCATTAACATCTTGTGGAGGGGAGGGAACTCAGGCTCCCACGCGACGTTGAAATCGCGAGATCTCGAGGTTTCCCCCCTCCCCCCCCCCCCCCCCCCCGCGCCCCAGGACTGTGAAGGGAGTTAGTTTCAGCAGTTGTTTTCCTGTTGCCTGCTTTTGAATTATTGTTTCTTTTAGAATCGCAGAATTTTAGGATGTTAAAAAAAAAAGTCCGTAGGAAAGGCAACAGCTTAAGTTTTTCTACAGAACTGTAAAATGAATGGGGAAGTTCGTGACGTATTAAGGGGAAAAAAAAAGGCAGTTACAATTAGTATTAATTAGTAGCCGCGTATTGTGTAACACGTTGGGGACGTGGTGAAGAAAAAGTGACTTTATGTCCTCGAATTTAGTCATGCAGAGTGAAAAAGACACTTAAAATAATTTCAAATAATTTACAGTTGTAAAAAGTCGCTGTGAAAGGAATACCAGGTGCTATGAGAACATAAGGGACTAATAGGTAATTGTGACTTTCTGCACCCAAGTGATCTTGTGTTTTACCTTTAGAAAAAAATACTATAAAACAATTTCTATTTAAGGAAACCAATAGTATCTGATATCCCAACCCTCCTTTTAAAGTGCACATATGAAATAAGATAAAATACTGGAAAATAAGCAGTCATTTTGGTAGTAGAATTTCTTGTGTTTTCTTTGTGCTGTTATCTTTTCTTCCTCAAAGTAACATGTATTGCTTTTATTTTTTTAATTTTTTTTAATGCCTATTTATTTTTGAGAGAGAGCACCAGTACAGGAGGGGCAGAGAGAGAGAGAGAGAAAGAGAGAGAGAGAATTAGAGAATCTAAAAGAGGCTCCAGGCTCTGAGCTGTCAGTACAGAGCTCCATGGGGGCTGGAACCCATCAACAGGGAGATCATGACCTGAGATCATGACCTGAGCTGCAGTGGGAAGCATAACCCACTGAGCCACCCAGGCGCCTCAACATGTATTGCTTTTAACAGTAAAAGTGAAAATAGTTAACATCCTTGCCTCAAAAGGAGCCAATCGTAATCTTATTTTTTTCTTATTAAAACTTTGCAGTGCCTAGAGTTGAAGAACGTAAATACTAATTTTGATTTTACAGGGCAGTAGGTGAAGGGATAGAAAAGATCAGAGAATGGCCTGAAAGCGAGTAGTCTCTGAATCACCTATGTTTTATTTTTATCTTTTAAAACAATTATTGCAATTTGCTTGGAAGGTTTGAGGCCTGTTTAAAACCACCAGGCACAAGGCATGAGGCTGGCTCAGTAGGTGGAGCATGCAACTCTTGATCTTGGGGTTGTGATTTTGAGCCCCATGTTGGGTGTAGAGGTTACTTAAAAATGAAGTCTTAAAAAAAAAGACCCAAAAAACAAAAACAAAAAAAACCAAACAGGCACAATCCAGGAAGCATATCTCCTAGAGGAATCATAAAATATGCTGGACAAGAAGGAAGAGTATTTTGTAAGGTTTGGGTTCCTCCTGGAGGATTTTGAGGAGGGTTGTAGGGAAGCAAGGGTCAGTACTAGATGGGTTGCTGTTTGTAAATCTCAATTAGAATTAACTGGGATTGATTAGGATCTAGGTGCTGTTATAAGGTGAGGGTGATTTACTAATTGGGTAATTCCAATAATAGTAGGGAGTCTGGGGCATCACTGGTGAGAAAGCAGTGATCACACAGAGAGTGGTTTATAGCATTTTACATTTACTGTATGACCTTTGGAGACCATGCTTCCTGTTGTAGGGGAAGACTAACCCTGGGGAGATAAATATCTTGCACCCAAAGACCTAAGGAGATAGAGAATCCCCACTTTGAAGCTTTAGTACTGTACAGATTGGTTTCAAAATGAACACTTTTGTGTGCTGATGATGTAATATGGAGCTGAAACATTTAGGAGGAGATACAGGGTGAAAATAAGGGGAGGAGTAGGAATCAAAGAAAAAGGACAGGTAAGGGGCAATAAAGGTATAAATGTTTTTTTGTCCTCTTTACCTTCTTGAGTTAGGATCTTTTTTCCTTGATGCCTAGCTCAGTGTCTAGCATTTAGTTAACATTCAATAAATATTTATTGAACGAATTAATCCTTCAATTCTGGTCCTGAAATGCTAGGGAAAAAGGGCCAATGAACTGACATATATTGAGAACTGCATCTATGCCAGGTGTAGTGTGAAACCTTTTGTGAAATAATGTAGGCTCAACTGCTCTCTCCCAACTTACCTCCAAGTTAGAATGTATCTGGTGACCTGTGGGGAGTAGGGATTGGATGACACTGGTCAACTTTGGTCTTTTGAATTTATTCCTTTACCTTGTATTTGTTCAATCTGTTTCCATTTACTATAGAAATAGGAAAAGGTCATTAATTTTTCCAAGAATAATTTATCTCCTTAACTTGGAAATTAGAATTCCTTTTCTGTATTTTTATTATTCCCCAGATCTTTTTTTCATCTTTCTGCCCTCTCCCACTAGGCCCTTCTAGGCAGCTTTGATGACTGTATTGTTGAGATGTCAGAAGTTTAAAATAATCCTATTAAAAATAGAATTTGAAAGGAAACCTGAATTATGTATTCATGAGGATCATCATTTTGTTCATGAGCCAGATTCCTGACGCGTCATCCTAGCCTGAAATGTTAAGGGTTATTCTGCAATTAGGGAATAATCAGTCTATTCTTAATCACAAACCTAAAGGAATGACACAAACATTGCTGTTTGATTTATCTGTATTTACACTGCTTCTTAATTTTTAATTCTGCTCTTCTGGTGTTCCTTAGAGGGAATAAGTTGTTTTCCCACTCGACTATATGTTTGTTTTTTTCTTTTTTCATACATCTGTTGAAATACAACTGTATATATCCATAGTTCCTCAGTTATTTTTCTAATGACTGCAATGCCTTTCCTCCAGTGCTGCCTCTTCTTTTTTATTTGATCTGGTCAATTTACTCTTTGGACAAATAGTTAATTGAAGACTTGAGGAAAATACTTCTGTTGCCACTTTGCCTTGACTTTTTGAACCTCACAATCATTTAAGAACTTCCTGGCTGTCCTAGAGTCTCAGGAAAAAAACCCCAAATCTCTGTATCTTGATATCATGATAATCATTTACTTATTGGAATCGAAGACCATATTCACTCCCTTTCTATCTCTGTGAGGAGCATGTTAAAAACACCAACAACTAAAGGTGTCAGCAGGTTTGATTTTTTTCTTCCCAGGAAGCAAGCTACTAACTTCCCGGAAGAAGCTTTCCAGGCGGTGCGCGAGGAGCTTAGATTCCTCCCATTGGTTCTTCCTGGAGCCCCACCCACGGTCCCGCCTCCTGGGCGGATGAATCAATAGGGGTGTGAGTTGTGGTTTAAACGCCGGGTCTGGCGCGACCGTGGCAGGCTGTCTTGGAAGAGTTTGGCTGTTGGCTCTTACGTGGGCGAACCGAGTGGTCGTGAGTGTTGGGCGCGCGGGGCCGCGAGGAAGGAGGTGGGCTGGGCGCTGGAGGTGGGAGGACCTGGGGCTTCCCGGGATCGTCAACAGCGCCCAGTTAGGTTGAGCCGCGGACTGGGACCGCGGACGCAGCCCTCGGCAGTTCGATTCTGATGAGTACTAGGACCTGTGCCAGCCCTAAACCGCCGACTCTTCTGGAACTTAGAGTCTCTGACCCAGGCTTCAGGAGTTAAGAGCTGGATTAAATGCCTGTTGCCTGAAGAACGGGCTTCGCTGTCTCCTTAGTTCTAGTTTTTGAGTGGCGTGCCCAGGGTAGAAAGTTTGGTTTTTGCTACCTACATCATCGCTTCTCTCATCTTCCTAACCCCCAGGGTCTAATATGTATTTCGCACCCGCAGCTGATCCAGAATGGCTACCCTGATCTTTGTTGATAAGGAAAATGGAGAACCGGGCACCCGTGTGGCTCCCAAGGACGGGCAGAAGCTGCGGTCTAAGCCTCGTAAGTAAACGGGCTGCAGTCGGAGTCACCGTTGAGTCCGGAGTCACCGGAATCAATTGTGGGCGTGGCTTGGAGTCGGGAGCAGAGGGGAGGCATCAAGTATTGGGGAATGCTCCTATTGCGATTTGCTTATGTTGGGTTTCTTTTATTTATTTATTTTTAACTCTTTACATGAAAGAGTATCTTAATTAAGTATCTTAAGCGATTATTTAAGAGCGTACAAAACTGAAGTACTGTTAGGCATATGGCCAAGCCACTGTCAAAAATTGGGATTGAGTCTGGGGATGAGAATTAGGCCAAGTTTATACACACAATCAGTCTTCAAGTTGGGCAGGTTTTACTGCCTGAATAATCTTATGGTAAGACTTTCTCTTCAGCAGTCAAAACTTTAGATGGGAGATCTCAGGTTTCAACACCACGTGTAGGCAAAATGTTTGATGCTCAAGCAACCTTGCCTAAAGTTACCAGAAAGGCTTTGGGAACTGTCAACAGAGCCACCGAAAATTCAGTAAAGAACAATGGACCTCTCAAACAGAAGCAGCCAAACTTCTCTGCCAAAAAGGTAGGTGTTGGCTACAAACTGGTTGTCTAAACACTTTAGCACTTTTGACTCCTAAAATGACTATAGGCACCCTATCTTTCTTGTGAGTAGAAGGAAATATAGGCTACCAAACACTGATTAGCAGGAGGGAATCCTGTTCTCTTTGTGGACTTCCTCTGTGCCTCAAGATTAGAAGTCTCACAAGCAGCTGGTGAATGTTGTTGCCTCACCTGCTCTTAACTAGCGTTGAAGCAGATTGGTTGGCGGTATCTACTTACAGATACAGAAAGTACTGAGAGGGAGGGTACTTTGCAAGAGGTCACATAGCTAATATAATAGCTCATGTGCTGCCACCCTCCTCCCAGTCTCCTAGAGTGAGCACCAGGTACTCTACTTTGCAAACATGTTGACCTTTGTGTGTGTGCATGAGTAGCAGGTCAGTGCATCCCAGACTAAGAAGACTTTGCTGTGAAAGATGACTTCAGCGTGTAGATTAACACTTTATTTGAATAATTGTCTTAATGTATATTAGGAAGAACACTAATAATTTAGATCAAAATAAAACTTGTAATGTGGTTTAGGACAAGATATGTTTTTTATTTTTATTTTTTTTAAATGTTTATTTTTGAGAGAGAAAGAAGGGGAGGGGCACATAGCGAGAGGGAAACCGAGAATCCCAAGCAGGCTCTGTGCTGCCAAGACAGCCTGATGTGGGGCTTGCACCCACGAACCATGAGATCATGACCTGAGCCGAAATCAAGAGTCAGATGATGCTTAACGGACTGAGCCACCCAGGCGCCGCCAAGATGTCTTTTTTAAAAACTAAGTTGAGTAAGAAATGTTAAATTCAAGTATTGCAAGGCTATGACAAAAATAATGAGAATGTGACATAGCACTGAAGTGTGGGAAACCCGACTTTAGAGATTTCCTCTAGGGGTGCCTGGGTGGCTCAGTCGGTTAAGCATCTGACTCTTGGTTTTGGCTCCAGTCATGATCTCGGGGCTTCTTGGGTTCAAGCCCCTCAATGGGCTCTACGCTGGCAGCATGGTTCTCTCTACCCCTCCTTACCCCCGTCTCTCTCTAAATAAATTAAAGAAAATATTTAGTATACACATATGATGTAAGATTAAATCAATAATACGTAGGTTTCTGCTTTGGCCTATTGTAGACTGGCTACCTGCCCAATTTAGGCTAGAGAATTATCCAGGCTACTCAAGTCCCTGACTGTCTTTTGTTGGCTCTTACTCAGTGTGTATTTCAACTTAATATTAACTAAGCAAATCAGGTGACACTGATGGAAACACAAATGGAAAGCACACTTCCAAAAGCCAAAAATGTCTTCTAGGATTAGTTTCTATTTGGGTGACTCCTGCCCATTTTCTGTGTCAGGTTGAGTGATTGAGTTGATTAGCTCTGAATTAACTCTGTATTCTTGGTAACTTAGGCTGAGAGTTGCTGATACTTAAATAACAGACTAAACTCTTTAGCCGTGCTACTAGAATTGCTTGCTGAATTGTATTTGTATGTAATTAATGAGAACTAAGGATTACAGTTGCTTAGAAGTCCGTGTGAAAGTGGTGAAGCAGTCACATGTCTGGAAGACTTATGATCTCTTGTACTAATCTATTGACAAGGTTTCCACTCTCATTCATATTTTCTTGGGTGGTTTTAGGTAACTGAGAAGACTGTCAAAGCAAAAAGCACTGTTCCAGCCTCGGATGACACCTATCCTGAAATAGAAAAATTCATTCCCTTCAATCCTTTAGGTAGTATTTTTTTTTTTTTTTTTTTTGTATTACAAAAATGCTTTAGTCTTGAGTTTCTCTTAGAATCCTATTCAGCTCTAATTTGATATGAATAGACCTCTGACCCCAAATTGTAATAAGACTCTGAATCTGGTCTTTGCACAAATGTATTTGGTGGTGGATTTCTTTGTAAGGAACCTCTGAGGTCTGAAGGGGAATTGGTGCAAAGGTGTGGAGAACATTGTTCCCGACCTCAAAAACTTCCCACATAAGGGAGATAAGATGTGTTCACTAATAGTGAACAAGTGTAAAGTGGACATTATTCCTGGCAAGGGTTTTTGAAAGTGGGTTTTATGTCGAGTTGAACAATGTCTGAAAAAATCCACATAGTCTGTGAAAACGTGTTTCTACTCCTTCAACCTGCTATGTGAATCAAGTATTTTTTGTTACAGAACCACCTTTTCAAGCTTTTCCCATTTGAGGAGAGGCTACTGTATCCAGGCTTTGGGTGCAGTGGTTAACAAAGACAGGTCTCACCCTGAGGGAGCCCATGATTGGGAGGGAAACCCCAAACGAATCCTCTCACTGTAAGTGAGCAAGGAGAAAAACTGGTCCCTTAGGGGGAACTGAACCTCGCCTGGAAGAGTGGGGAAGGTTTCTTTTAGGAAATGACAGAAGTTGAGTTTTAAAGGCTATCTGGGGATAGCCAGGTGAAGAAGGGGAGGGGCAGGGCAAGAACACAGCACAGAAGTGTGTGCAGAGATCCTGAGGTAGAGCCGAGGACTGGAGGGGTTCTGGGAAATGAAGGCAGAGAGAAGGACAATACGGATGGAACTCGGGAAGGTCACATAGAGCCTTCTACATTTCTGAACTGGAACTTTCGGCCTTTCATCCAAAGGCATTTAGTCATCCTGTACACATCCAGCTTGTCCCTGGCTTTTATATAATACAATTCTGCAGTTAGTGTCCTCGAAATTGTACTGTGAGTTTGTGAGGATAGCTGGAGAATGGACTTGAAGGATTGCTGAGTTATCTCAAAGGGGAGGTGATTAAGTTTTGATACAATGTAGTGCTTCCATGCTAATGATTACAATTCAGCCATTAAGGAAAATGGTGAGGTAGATTTATGCATATTGATCAAGAAGGAGGACTACAATATGCTGTGTTTGAGGAAAGAGCTACTAAGTTGCCCCCCAAAATAGCATAAATTACTGAACCCACCTGCAGTGGATGAGGATGCCTGCTTCCCCTACAGTCTCTAACAGCAAATGTTTAAAAACTCTTAACCTTATCAAAAAGGCAGTGGGTATCTCATGGTTTTAAATTGGGGTGCATGTCCATGTAGTGAGCATATTTGATCATTGGCCTTCTATAGTTTTTTTTAACTTCCTGTTTGTATCTTTGTTTTCCTTTGATAATGACTTTTTCAGCAGCTTTTGTGGTTAAAGGAGATGAGCTTTATTAGGTTGCAGACTTTTTCTTCTGGAGTCTTTTGTCTGTTTATGGTTTCCTTTATAATTCATTGGTTTCAGATTAAGTAGTCACCATCCCGCAGTTCCTTTTTAACTTCTGGGTTTTAGCAGTCTTGGAAAGAGTAGGGTAATTCCTAGTATTTAGGCTTTAGAGAAGTTTCAGACTAGAGAAAATAATGGTTCTCCCCCATCTTTGTTCTTTTGAGGAAATGCTAACCCCCTTGAAAAAAGGAAAGACTCAATATTTAAATTCTAGTTTTGTTACTGTCAAGAAAAATCTACTGTATTTTTTTAATTAAAATTTTTTAGGGGCACCTGGGTGGCTCAGTTGGTTAAGCATCTGACTCTTGATTTTTGCCTTGGGTTATGATCTCATGGTTTGTCCTGGGATTGAGCCTCCATGGTTAGTCCAGCATGGAATTGGTTTGGGATTCTGTCCCTCCCTCTCCCTCTGCCCCTCCCTCACTCGTGTGTGCTTTCTCTCTCTCTCTCCCCTCTCTTTCAAAGTTACTTTAAAATTTTTAATTTTTTTGATCTCCATGCCCAACATAGGGGTCGTACTCATGACCCTGAGATCAAGAATTGCATGCTCTACCAACTGAGCCAGCCAGGTGCCCTAAGAAAATCTTTTTGAAATAATTCTAAGAAGTAAGAAGTAAGACACTTGGATTATAAAGACTGTTACTTAACACAATGGTTTTCGTCTTTTTTTTTTTTTTTTTTTTTTTTAACGTTTGTGACCACTCTTAAAAGTTAGTGAAGACCCCAAAGACCTTTTCTGTGTTGTTTAAATTTCCTGTATTGAGAATTTACACTGGTTAAAAAAAACCAAACAAACCCTCAAAAAAAAAACCCCATTATGCAACTTTTTTTTAAACATTTCTAAAACATCTAGAAGAATGACATGGTTTTGTATATATGTGTGTGTGTGTATACATATTTTTTTTTTTTTGGTTTTTTTTTTTTTTGGTTTTATATTTTTGAAAACTTGGTTAATTTAGCTTAACATAAAACATCTGTATTGTAAGTCTGCATTCAATCCATTGCATCTCTTGTTTTGGTTGAAGTACATGGAAAAAAATTTGGCCTCCTGAAGATATGTAGTTAGGACAGGGAGGAGCATTTTAATTGTCTTTTTAGATAAGTGTGGAGAGTTCTTTCCTACAACACTAACACCTAACAAGTGGCAATTTCTGAATGTATGGTTGAAATGTGTAATCTGAAACCCTGTCAGTGAACATTTTGTACTCCGAAAATAAAATCCATTGGGCTGTTCTGCATTTAAATGCAAAAATAAAAGATACATTTAATCACACATTGATCATTTAGAAATGATGATCCACGGGGAAATGTAGATCATCCAAATGTTGAAGTGTTTCATTATGCAATGTCAAATATGCACTCATTAATGTCACCACTGATCTCATTGGAAAAGTGTAATATTAGGAAGTTGTCAAGCTAATGATTATAGATAAGTTTTTCAAAATTCTAGTGTTTTTTTTTTTTTTTTTCCTTGAAATTGTGTATTTTGTCGTTGGCAACAGATACTGTTTTCCTTGAGGTGATGGACTTCTTTATTCCTCTAAGGAAATGTGCTACAAATACCCAAGTCTAAGCAACTACAGTTTGTCTTTCCATTGTTATTTCAACTAAACAGTGTTTCAGGATAAAGGCCTCTAGTTTAGCTTGAAAACCAAATAATGGCACAAATCTTTTTTCTTTGAGCTCACCGTGGTACTTGAGTATGCAGAAGTGCTTTATGGAGTACTTCTCATTTCATCATACAGAATACTAAAAAGACATGTTCTTAAGGGTCGAGAGCTGACAATACTTTTTACTGCATGTGGTAAAGTGATATGTGAAGCTGGCATTTTTTACTGCAAGCCAGTGGTATTGAAGAATATAAGGACTACAAAATACAGTTTATTGCCGCTGCCTTGATTTGTGCTAAGGCACAGCAAGCAATTCCATCCATTACTGCTTTTGTACCATCATTGCAAATGTCAGCACAGTGGAAGAATGTGTTAATGTTATTAACAACATATTTTGACCTCATGCACCCACTGAAAGGGTCTCAGATCCCCAGGGGTCCACTGACCACCCTGAGAACCACTGCTCTGATAAAGTGCTTTGTCTTTGTGACAGATTTTGAGAGTTTTGACCTGCCTGAAGAGCACCAGATTGCACACCTCCCCTTGAATGGAGTGCCTCTCATGATCCTTGATGAGGAGAGGGAACTTGAAAAGCTGTTACACCTGGGCCCCCCTTCACCTCTGAAGATGCCCTCTCAACCATGGGAGTCTAGTAAGTGAACAAGTGTCCTTCTAGAAGAGCTGCAAATTACTTGTGTCATAATACTTTCATTATCGTGGGGGGCAGAGTTGTATGGAAGGTTAGCCTACAGGTAATTTCTGTCTTTCAAACTTCAGGGATAGGGTTTCAGAGTAATGAAAACTCTCAATTGGTACTGTTTTCAGTCTCAAATGCCCAGCCAAAATGAAGTCATTCTGGAATGTAGACAGTCTTAGATACAGAAAACAAGATTAAGTTTAGCCTATGGCTTCTTAGGTTATAACTTGAAGTATAACAAACTTGCTTGGAATGAGAATTCCAAGTTATATCTAAAGCTAATCTAGAACCAAGACCCCTGAGCACAGTAGCATAGAATGACAAAACCTTACGGCCAAGGTTTGAGGCCTTGGTTCAAGCTGGTGATTAAAAACCATCAGTATGTTTTCTATTTGTTCTGATGGGATAGCGTATTCTATTTTATAAGTTAGTGATATTGTTGGCTCTTGTGTGGGTCCTTAAAAACAATAGTTTCAGGCATGTCTAAGATTCATTTCCTAATGAAGATTAATTCTGGGATCTTAGCCACATTCAAAGCAGTGTGTGGGTGTGAGAGTGTATGTGTATGTATGCATGTGTGCAATGTCTAACTGGGGTGGGGTAGGGATTCAATATGCAAAGGGGAAAATAAGAAGATAAAATTGACAACTAATGTCTATGTTGAGATGGACGATGACATAAGGGTTTGCAGATATTGAATAAGAAATTCCTGTTTTCTAGATCTGTTGCAGTCTCCAAGCGTTCTGTCGACCCTGGATGTTGAATTGCCACCTGTTTGCTATGACTTAGATATTTAAATTTCTTAGTACTTAATAGTTTGTATGTTTTGTATTAATAAAGAAATTCTTTAATAGACTCTTCCTAATATTGTAGTTGGTTTTCTGTGGAATTTACTTAAAACAGTATGAAAATTAGTGGAAGTGTTTGATAAGGGTCTGTCATCGGACAACGGAAGTGTATCTGACTTGAAAAGCTTACCTTAAAACCTTTTGGTTTGTTTTAATCGTGAATTTAGCAGCTGCTTCCCTTCAGAAGCTGTTTTCCCTGAAACATACATCCCTAAATGTGTACTTTATTGCCTTTCTGTGGCTATTAACTGGTGACAGTTATTAGATCTCTTAATTAGAAGAGCCACTTCCAGCTCGTTAAATATCTATTGCTAAGCATTCTTTATTGCTGGTTCTGTTTGGTTTCTAATGACTTTAAATCTCAGTATTCAGTAATCAGAATTTGAAAGGCTCTAAATCTTCTGAGATCTTCAATTAGGTGCTTTAAAGATTGCAGCAGATAATTTACGGATGGTAATATCCACTCTTCACCTGTAGGAAACTCCGTTTAGTTGTTTACACTATATTGTGACCTGGGTGAAGTGTTTATAATAAGCATTATTGTGTTTATGACCCTATTTTTCATTTGAGGACAGTGAAGCTCAGAAGTTCATTGATAGGCTAGAGACATGAAGAGTTATTACTTTGATTTCAAATCTATGATTGGAATCAAAATATTAGATTACAAACATTTGCTCATGGATTTTCTTTTTGGGGGGGATGAGAGGGATGACCCCCCCCCCAAAAAAAAAACAAATGTTGCCCCCATTTAAAATTCCATAATTTCACATACCTTTTGGTTTTGGAGCTTCTCTTGGAAAAGCAGATTTGGTAATAGTTTGGCCCTTGTTTCCAATACTGAGACTGGCAGCGGAGTGTAGGCTACCTTGCAGGTAGAGTGTGGGCTTTCTGTCCTACAGACCCTTTGCGAGATGGCCTGAAAGGAGAACTCAAGTGTTGCTTCTGTCTCTTCTCTGATCACTTTACTTGCTTGGTCCATGTAGGCAATTAAATTGATCCTTGCTTAATACCAACCTATATAGGAAGTCTTTCCCCTGAGAGGTCTGTAACATACATAGTCAAGTTAAAATTTGAACCTTTCTTTTCCATCATTGCTGGTATCCTATGCAATTTGCTTGAAACTGAAAACTAGTGGGAGTGTTTAACAAAGGTCTGTAATCTGATAATAGTTTATTTGATTGAAAAAGTTACCTTAAAACCCTCCGGTTTGTTTTAACAATTTATTTTAGAAGCTGCCACTTTTCCCTGAAACACACCTCTCAGCATGTACTTTATTGTCTTCATTATTAGGAAGCAAACCAGGAAGTGGCAAGATAGGCATGAAATACCAGGAACACATATAGACACTGATGCTGAATTTAAAACTTCTACCTTTTAGGGGCACCTGGGTGGCTCAGTCAGTTAAGCATCTGGCTTTGGCTCAGGTTGTGATCTCACAGCCTTTGGGTTTGAGCCCCGTGTTGGGCTCTGTGCTGACAGCTCAGAACCTGGAGCCTGCTTTGTATTCTGCTTTTCTCTCTCTCGCTCTCTCTGATCCTCCCCCTGCTCAAGCTCTGTCTGTCTCAAATATAAACAAATATTAAAAAATTAAACCTATGATTAAAACTTTTATCTTTTAAATATAATTGAATCAGTCTGACTCGAATTAGAGACATGTTTTTAATTTAATTTTTTAATTTTTTTTCTTAATTTTTAAAATGTTTGTTTTTGAGAAAGCACAAGTTGGGGAGGGGCAGAGAGAGAGGAAGACACAGAATCTGAAGCAGGCTCCAGACTGTGAACTGTCAGCACAGAGGCCGATGATGAGCTCAAACCCATGAACTGCGAGATCTTGACCTGAGCCGAAGTTGAACACTTAACCAACTGAGCCCCCCAGGTGCTCCTAAAAAGACTTTTAAAAGAACATAAAATAGGGCTACTAGGACACATGGCTTTAAGGAAGAGTATTGGATCTAGCATCCTCAGATATAGCAGGGCCATGTGAAAAGCAGAGCATGATTGAGTGGTTTTCATACTCCACAATAAACTCAGAAACTTTGGGAAAGGATCTCTTGTGGTGGAGTGAGCAAAGGACTGAGAGCGTGGCAGCTAGTCAGTCCTTCACCAGCTAGTTAACTGTCCTTGGTCAGACTGAACATGGAGTAATCTCTCTTCATCTGCTGTCCATCAGAATACAAAGCACTTAATGTTGGTTGAAACTTGAACTTTAAACAGATGCTTCTTCGTTAATATAATTTTTATTTTGTGGGGATTGTTGCTGTTTTGTATACAGTTTCCTAGATATAAGGTGTTTGGCTTTATTACTTGAAAAGGCTTGGGGTGCCTAGGTGGCTCAGTTCATTTAGTGTCCATCTTCTGCTCAGGTCATGATGTCATTGTTCATGGGTTTGAGCCCTGCGTTGGGCTTGGTGCTGACAGCTCAGAGCCTGGAGCCTGCTTTGGATTCTGTGTCTCCCTCTCTCTGCCCCTCCCCCACTCATGCTCTGTCTCTGTCTCTCAAAAATGAATAAATGTTAAAAAAATTAAAAAAGGCTTATGAGAAGCCCTGTTTGTAATTCCAGTCTGTCCAACCGATGATGCTCTAAGATTAAAGTTCGTTATTTTCAAGTTGGACAGTTGTACCACACTGGATCTTAAAGGTGCTCTGATCTACATAAGGTTCACCCATACCTAGCATACTCTTCTACTGGCATTTTTCAGGTTTCAAGTTCCAATTAACCTTCAATAGGAACACAAAGCTTTTTAAATATGTTAATGTTCATATTGTCTATCATACTAATTCTGAGCAACATTATCAAGTCACAAAAGGGTTGGTACAACCATGGAAATTCCCAAGTTGACTTTGTTCTTGCCATTACTTTAACCAATCATTTACTCAGGCCCTTTTGTGCTAGGGACCAAGGCTGTGATGGTTAAGTAACACGTTGTCCTTGCCCTCAGGGGCTTGTGGTCCAGTGGGGGAGAATGGCATGAAATGCCATCATGATATAGGAAGATGAATGTAGGGGCAGGAAGAACCAGTTGCTGGTGAGTGCTTGCCAGCCCAGTTTAGGGAAGGGCAGGGAAGGCTTCCTGAGGAGGAACATGTGGATGAACACTTGTTGGAAGAGAAGTGTTCTGGGCTGAGGGACCAGCTTTTTTTTTTCAAAAATTTTTTTTTTTTCAACGTTTTTTATTTATTTTTGGGACAGAGAGAGACAGAGCATGAACGGGGGAGGGGCAGAGAGAGAGGGAGACACAGAATCGGAAACAGGCTCCAGGCTCCGAGCCATCAGCCCAGAGCCTGACGCGGGGCTCGAACTCACGGACCGCAAGATCGTGACCTGGCTGAAGTCGGACGCTTAACCGACTGCGCCACCCAGGCGCCCCTGAGGGACCAGCTTTTGCAAGTGCCAGGAGGCAAGAGAACACAGCCTATTAGATGAACCCCCCCCCCTTTTTTTTTTCCCTTTTTCTACTTGAGATTTGGGCAAGGAGCATAGTTGGTAACAAAAGAGTCTGGAGAGTTAAGCTAGGGCCACGTGGCTTTGTAAACTATGGAAGGGGGTTTAGCGTCTGTCCTAGGGGTGTTGGGTGCCATGAAAAAGTTTTAAAGAGGGAAGGGACAGGGCCAGCTTTGTGTTTCGGAACTTCACTCTGGAGGTGGGGAGACCAATTTTGGAGTCTGCCGTAGATGATGAAATGGCCTTGAAGAAGTGATGGCAGAGAACAGTAAGGCTTCAAGAGGAATTGGCATTGACAGGGTGGCAAATGGTGGAGAGAAGGCACAGGAAAGCATCAACAATGCATGGGGATACCCCTCACATGAGGGTGCTCAGATGTGTTCACAAAGATGTTTATTGCTGCTTAGTTTATAATAGGTAAATATGATACAGACGGTACATTGGGATGAAATATATTCATTAAAAAGGAACTATGTATGTGGACGTGGAGAGATAACCATGGAACTTTTTTAGTATCCCAAGTGGGTTGTATTTAGGATGACTTTTTTTTTTTTTTTTTTTTTTTTTTTTTTTGAGAGAGAGAGCGTGTGCTTATGCATAGCGGGGAAGAGGCAGAGAGAGAGACACACACACAGATGCAGGGCTTGATCCCACAAATCATGAGTTCATGACCTGGACTGAAATCAAGAGCTGGATGTCTGACCGACTGAGCTACTCTGATGCCTGGGATCCCTTTTATTTAAATATGTTTGAGACAGAAAAGCATAGTGATAAGGAGTAAAAAGTGAGATCCTGGCTCAGCAACTTTGTTTGCGACCTTGAGCATGTCATTTAATCTCCCTGAACTTCTGTTTTTTTTCCATTCATGAGACCCATGATAGAATTTATCTTGAAAGGTTGTTAGGAGTACATGAGCTAATGCACAAACACTCAAAATGGGCTTGACCTCTTAGTTACTATTCCTGTTAGGTTTATTTGTGAGTGTAAAAATATCCATAAAGCTATCCATTCATTCCTTACCAGAGTTAATCTTGCATGTGTCTATGGAAGACTAGCATTGTTTAAACTTATAAAAATTTATATATTAATAGGATTATACCACCTAAAGAGAAAATGTGGGGTGCCTGGGTGGCTCAGTTGCTTGGGCATCTGACTGGCTCAGGTCATGATCTCACTGTTCATTTGAGCCCCACATTGGGCTCACTGCTGTCCGTGTAGAGCCTGCTTAGGGTCCTATGTCCCCCACTCTCTGCCCTTCATTGACTCATGCTTTCTTGCTCTCAAAAATGAATACTTAAAAAAAAGAAAAAAAGAAAAAGTGCTATTTTCTCTGGAGGCTGGAGAGGTTGAGGTAATACTTTTTTTTTTTTTTTAAAGAAAAATATCTATTGTTCCATTTGTCTTTATAATGGTGAAATGAATCCCTATCTTCTTCCCCACAGGCTTCATTGTGGGGTTGGGTGCATCAGGTTTGAGCCTTACCTAGAGCCCCTAAGGTTCTGGGAAGCCTGAACACCCAGTTTGCGACTTGGGTTGGGCTGGTGGAGCTGATTTTGAAACAGCCTGAAAGGAGGCTGGGGTGGGATATGATGCTTTGGCATGGGAGCCTTTAGAGAGCTGAAGATCATTACTGGGGAAAACGACCCAGTGGGGTCAGTGGGCATCTGTACGGGTTCAGGATCAACCAACTTTGTGTGTTGACCTGGGCATGCAGCGTTGCCTGGCAGGTTTACATAATCTCCATTCGTCCTTTGTGAGTCTGCTGTATTCTTACTGCTCTGCTCTTTAAACTTATCTGTTTCTGCTTCTACCCCTGTCTCTCAAGTGCTGAACCTCCCCCCTCGTAGAGCATGTGGGAGCCCACAGTCAGGAATGTCCTCTTCTTGCTGCCGTTTGTTCTACAAGCCATCTGCATCTTGCAACAGAGGTGTTCGCCCTGTCATCCCTTGACATCTGCCCTGGGTCACCTCCCCTCTTTGGTTATCTCCCCCCCACCCTTTCTCGCATGTGTTTGCTTTTTGGTGGGGCCTCCAGACTCTATAGTCTTCCTTCTGTACCTAAAGACCCTTCTTCGTTGCCACATCTTTCTTCAATGTCCGACCCTAAGGGCTCAGTCTTGGCCTCTCTTCTTCACAAACTCTGTGTGATCTTCCGTATTCCCGTGGTTTGAAATCCCACCTCTGTGCTGCATTGGTATCTCTAACCCAGGTCTCTCCCCTGAACTCTCTCTAGTTGCTTACTAGATCTCAAATCTAATATGTCTAAACTGGAACTCTAGTTTTCTCCCTCTGCGATCTGTCCCTTGCTGGCCTTCTCTACCTCAATAAATGGTGTGTTTACTCCTGTTACAAACCCGGGAGCTGTCTTTGTTACTTCCTTCTCTTCCCACATCCATCCCCACAGCCAGCCTGAGGTTTCTGCTTCTAGTTTATATTCCTAGTTAGTTCATTTCTTTCCACCCCTTAAATGCAAACTATGATTTCTTTTTTTTTTTTCAATATATGAAATTTATTGTCAAATTGGTTTCCATACAACACCCAGTGCTCATCCCAAAAGGTGCCCTCCTCAATACCCATCACCCACCCTCCTCTCCCTCCCACCCCCCATCAACCCAAACTATGATTTCTTGTGATGACCACAGCCCTCTAACTGGCCATTCTGCTTCTGCTCACGCCCCTTCTTACCTGTTCTCCACCATTGCCAGAGTGATGTTTTATTTTAAAATTTTTTTTTTCAACGTTTATTTATTTTTGGGACAGAGAGAGACAGAGCATGAACGGGGGAGGGGCAGAGAGAGAGGGAGACACAGAATCGGAAACAGACTCCAGGCTCTGAGCCATCAGCCCAGAGCCCGACGCGGGGCTCGAACTCACGGGCCGCGAGATCGTGACCTGGCCGAAGTCGGACGCCCAACCGACTGCGCCACCCAGGCGCCCCCAGAGTGATGTTTTAAATGCAACTATAATCGTCCCTCACTTAAAGCCTTTTAGTAGGTTCTCACTGTACGTTGGGGGACATGTGAACTCGCCTCCTTGGCCTGTGAGGCTTTGCATGATCTGGGCCCCTCCCGGTGCTTGTTCCCTGTTCAGCCTCCCTCCCCTGCCCTTCAGCTCTTCAGGAACCATTCCTGCCCCTGGCATGGCCCCTGCAGGTAGCATGAGTCCTTGTTGCCTCCTGAATTGCATCTGCTCTGCCCATTGCTGATCCCACCTGGGGCACAGTTGGTGCTCTGGTGTTGAGGAACTGCTTGCTGTGTCCCATGGTCCTCCTGACTTCCTCACCCCGACTGATCACCTGAGCAGTCACCCAGTCCTGCCACTTCCACGGCCTAAATATTCCAGAAAGGCTCAGGTCTTTCCAATGCTGGTGTTCTTCCTTTTCAGGCCACCGTTTCTCCCCTGGGATGTTCTAACAGCTTTTTATACCCATTTTAATATGATTTCCCCAAAGCCATTCTCCAGGCGGTAGCCAGGGTGAGTTTTCCCATTCAGCAAATGTGATGGTATCGTTTCCTTTTAATTTCAGATGTAGTTTTCAACTCTAGAAGCTTGATTTTGTGTGTGTGTGTGTGTGTGTGTGTGTGTGTGTGTGTGTGTGTTTTTAAATCTTCCATGTTTCTGCCTAATTTGTTGGACATATGGAATACAGTTATCTCTGTTTTAATGTCCTTGTCTGCTCATTCTCACATCTGTGTCAGTTTGGGTCCGTTTCAGTTTCAGTTGTTTTGGTCCCTGCCCTGCACCCCCACCCCATTACAGGTTGTGTTTTCCTATGGCTTACTATGCCTGGCAATTTTTGAAAAATATTTTTAGTTGCTACTATAAATGGGTTTTTAATTATTTGTTATAAAAAATTTTTTTTTAACGCTTATTTATGATTGAGAGATAGAGACAGACCGTGAGCAGGGGAGGGGCAGAGAGAGAGGGAGACACAGAATCTGAAGCAGGCTCCAGGCTCTGAGCTGTCAGCACAGAGCCCGACGTGGGGCTTGAACTCATGAACCGTGAGATCATGACCTAATCTCAGACGCTTAACCGACTGAGCCACCCAGGCCCCCATGAATGGGTTTTTTAAATTTAATTTTTGTTTATTTTTTAAATGTTTATTTTTCAGAGAGAGAGAGCACATGTGTGCAAGCAAGCAGGGGAGGGGCAGAGAGGGAGACAGAGGATCCAAAGCAGGCTCTGCACTGACAGCAGACAACTTGATGTGGGGCTCAAACTCATGAACCATGAGATCATGACCTGAGCTGAAGTCCAACGTTTCACTGACTTGAGCCTCCCAGGCACCCCTATGCTTGGAAATTTTTCTTGGATGCCAGACATGAATTTTACCTTTGTGTGTGTGTGTGTGTGTGTGTGTGTGTGTGTGTGTGTGCGTGCTTGCGCGCGCGCGCTGGGTATTTTTATTTTTGTGTAAACTTATTTTATTTTATTTTTTAAAATGTTTTTAACATTTATTTATTATTGAGAGACAGAGTGTGAACAGGGGAGGGGCAGAGAGAGAGGGAGACACAGAATCGGAAGCAGGCTCCAGGCTCTGAGATGTCGGCACAGAGCCCAGAGCCCGATGCGGGGCTCGAACTCAGAGACAGTGAGATCATGACCTAAGCCAAAGTCAGACGCTCAACCGACTGAACCACCCAGGCGCCCCTCTTTCTTTTTTTTAAAACATTTTGTTTACTATTTAAATTTTATTTTTTTATTTTTTTTTATTTTAGAGAACATGTGTGAATGGTGGAGGAGCAGAGGGAGAGAGAGAGAGTCTTAAGCAGGCTTAACTTGCTTTTAAGTTTGTTAGGCAACACTAGGGCTAATTTCCCCCTACTACTGAGATAATACTTTTTTTTTTAAAAAAAGCAAACAAACATATATTCTTCCATTTATCTTTACAATTGTCAAATGAATCCCTATCTTTTTTTCTTTTTTTTTAAGTGTTTATTTTCGAGAGAGACAGAGACAGAGCACTAGCTGGGGAGAGGCAGAGAGAGAAGGAGATATAGAATCCGAAGCAGGCTACAGGGTCTGTGCTGTCAGCATAGAGCTTGATGCAGGGCTCAAACCCACGAATCATGAGATCATGACCTGGGCCAAAGTCAGATGCTTAACTGACTGAGCCACCCAGGCTCACCAAATGAATCCCTATCTTAGAGATGAGGAAACTGAGGCTCTCAAAATTTAAGTGACACAGCTGATAGGTTGTTGGAGTCTGGAATCAAACTCATGTCTGTCTAGCCCCAATATCCATGCTTTTTCCTCCCCCTCAGCTTTGAGATACAATTGACATAAACCCGTGTATAAGGTGCTGATTTGATACATGTATATATGTAGCTAACACTTTCATTATATCATATGATTACCATTTTTTGTGGTAAGATCTAAGCAACTTACAATTATATAATACAATATTATTAACCATAATCACCATGCTATACATTAGATCCCCAGAACTTATTCATCTTCTAATTGGAAGTTTATCCCCTTTGACCAGCAGTTCCCTGTTTCCTTCATCCCACAGTCCCTCACAACCACCACTCTATTCTCTGTTTCTATGAATTTGGGTTTTTTTAGATTCCATATGTAATGGAGATTATATTTGTTTTTCTCTGTCTGATTTGTTTCACTTAGCCTAATGCCCTCAAGCTTTGTCTGTGTTGATGCACATGGTAGGATTTCCTTCTTTCTCATGCCTTCATAGTGTTACATTGTGTGGGTGTGTGTGTATAGGTATATGTATACATATATGTATATATACGTGTGTGTGTGCATATATATATGCACACACACATACTGTACCATATTTTCTTTGTCCATTTGTCTGTAGATGAGCACCTAAATTGTTTCCACATCTTGGCTGTTGTGAATAGTGTTGCAATAAACACAGGAGTGCAGGTATCTCTTCCAGATGCTGTGTTCATGTTCCTTGGGTGTTATATACTCAAAAGTGGGATTGCTAGATCATATGGTAGTTCTATTTTAAATGTTTTGAGGAATGAGGTAAGACTCTTAAAACTCTGTCCACAGTTCCTGGATTGTGAGATTTTCCAGCCTGGCTGTTGGGAACGGACATGCTTCCCAGCTCTGTGTGAGCTCTGGTGCTTTTCCCTCTAACCCTTGGGAGGTTTTCTCACGAACAAGCACAGAAGTCCTAGAGGGAACTCAGTTCCAGGGTTCTCTCTGAGCAGTGCTCTCCTCTCTAGTGCTCTGGCCCGCTGACTAGCTGCCGTGGTCTTCCCTCACTTGCTGTGTCTCCAGCTCAAGGGGTTGGCTTGGCTCTTTTTCTTCCCCACTCTGGCCTAGAAACTCTCAAACCAGTGACCTGGGCAATCAGGGGTGGGGCTCACTTCATTTATTTCCCATTCCTCAGGGACTGCTGTCCTTTGTTGCCTGATATGTATTCTCTTGGAAACCATCTCCCATGTATTGTTTTCAGTGGCTGGCAGGAAGGTAAATTGGTTCTTGTTACTCCATTTTGGTTGGAATTGAAAATTCCCTGCAGGCATCATTTACGTTTTGTTTTTAGTTGAGGTAAAATTCATGTGACACAATTCACCATTTAAAAATTTCAACCATTTTGAAGTGTACAATTCAGTGGCTTCTAATACATTCACAGTGTTATACAACCATGGCCACTACCTATTTTCAGAACATTTCCATCCTTCCCCAAAAGAAGCCTGTACTCAATGGGGCGCCTGGGTGGCTCAGTCGGTTAAGCGTCCGACTTTGGCTCAGGTCACGATCTCGCGGTCCATGAGTTCAAGCCCCGCATTGGGCTCTGTGCTGACAGCTCAGAGCTTGGACCCTGCTTCAGATTCTGTGTCTCCCTCTCTCTGCCTCCACCCCCACTCATGCTCTGTCTCTCTCTCTCTCAAAAATAAATAAACTTTGAAAAAAAAAAAAAAAAAAAAAAGAAGCCTGTACCCATTAAGCAGTCATTCCTCATTGCATTCTTAAATGATGCCCAACTGCCCTCCAGATAAAGCCCGCATGACTCCCAAGGCTGCATGGTGGTTCTGAGGGAGACAAGTATGAGTCTTCTTCTGATTTGCTGGCTCACACTTGCCCATCTTTTTGCTCACTACTGAGCTACTTTTCTGACGGGAAGCCTTTCCTGACACCCCCAGATTAGGCTAGGTTCCCTCTTGTTTGCTCAGTTAAGCTGCAGACACATAAACTGCTCCTCATACTTCACATGCTAGGCTGTGTCTGTCCATTTGTCTGGCTTGCCTTCTACACTGGGAGCTGGCTCGGGTCTGCCCTGTTTGCTCTTACATTCTTGTGCCTGGCGTGTGCTGGGTGCTCAGGTATTTGCTGAAATTAATGAATATGTCATCCATACCTGGAGACCCAGGTTCTAGAAGCCCAATGATGACACTATGCCCACTGTTAGCATCTTGCAGAGTCAGGACCAGGGAATTTGCCTTTATTCCAGGTTTCCCCAGAGAGAGTGGGGGTGGGGGTGGGGGTGGGAGCAGAGCACAAGCCCAGGGGACCAGCTTCCCGCCCCCTGACCTGATAGGCAGCTCCAGTCCTATTTGTGTTCTTCTGAAGGTCTGTATAGACAGGGTGGGCGTGAGAACTGGTTTTCCTTTTTTACTGCTACTGACCGTATTTTCTTGGTTTCTCCTCCCTGCTGGGTGGTGGGTGATGCTTAACAGCATCTTACTGGATTCCATAGCTTTCTTCTTGTTAAAATTAGGTTACTTCTTGTTAAAATTAATTTTTGACTTTGAATGTAAGCCTCAGTCCTGATCATTTTGAAACTTCAGTCTTGGGGCGTCTGATTGGCTTAGTCAGTTAAGTGTCCAACTCTTGATTTCAGCCCAGGTTGTGATCTCACGGTTTGTGAGTTTGAGACCTGCATTGGGCTGTGCGCGGACTGCACGGAGCCTGCTAGGGATTCTCTGTACCCCCTTCTCTCTGCTCCAGCCCCGCTCACTATCTCTCTCTCAAAAAATAAATAAACATTAGAACAAAACAAAATAAAACTTCAGTCTCAAACTCACTGCAGGCTCTTCTCTCCTCCTGCACGGGCTAGAGCTGGGACTGAAACATGGGTGGTGAACACTCTTCCCCTCTTCCCTGTACATGTTGGGCACATATGGGCCTCCTGCAGCCCAGTGCCGGGGAGGCCATCTGGGGGGAGAAGAGATTCTGTTCATGCGACAGGTTGCATGTTGGTTATGGTCAGTGTCCTGGCTTCGGTCTAGGCGTGGAGCTCTGTGCAATGTTGGTGGCATCCACTCTGTGTACAGGCGTGTGTGACCACATGTTTCCATATGGCGGGGGAGCTTCCGGCCCTCTGAGAAGATTGGCAGCCCTGCCTCTTCCAGGGTGGGGTCTCCTATTGCTTTGTCCAGGGCTCCCTCCCTTAATAACCACCAGAGTTCTTTCCATACCCTTTGAGGGCCACAGAGGACAGGATGGGGTGGTTTCCTGGACATACTACATCTGAGGATCTTCAGGCCCTACAGTCCTGGGCTATTCTAGCAGGTGAGAAATCTCTGTACCAGGAGCAGGCAACAGTGTTTAAGATCAAGTCCCCACATGCCAGTGATCCCCCCTTTCCATTTTTTTTTTTTTTTGTAAGAGCGCTGAAAAGGAACCAGATTCTCAGGCTCCCAGAATGCTCCCCTAAGAGCCCTGCTTGGCTCTGTGGATGGCACCAGGTTGGCCTACAATAGGCACACATCTGGGGGACAAAATGCCATTCTCCCTGTCTTGGAGGTCCCAGTCCTCAGGTGTGGTTCATTTAGAGCTACTCTTGGCTGTAGGAGGGGGAGGAACCCCTCTCTCCCATGGTGGACATGGCTTTTCCCTGCACACAGAAAGCTGACCACCTCCTCTCTTAGGCCTCATTTGTCTCCTGATGGCTGGTTCTGCATCTCTCAGCAAGCACAGAACTACCTTTAGGACATGCTGTACCTGGTGACTTCTGGAGACCTTAGCCACAAGCGGTCAAGCAACAGATCTTCCATTCCCCTGCTCCAGACAGAATAAGCATTGGCCAAGGGGATGTTTATCTTCGCAGTCTTCAAGTCCACAGCCTTGCCTGGGACAGACAGTTCATGGGATTGAATTACAACAGGAAGTATGGCAGCAAAGTGGCTGCTTGTTTCCCTGTATGCGCAGGCTCCCAGGAGGATCTGTGACTACACTCCTTATGAAGAGGCCTCTTTTCCTGTAAGAAGAGGCCAGATTGACGAGCCACTTCTCTGAGCACACAGTGGAACAGACTGCAGGTCCAGCCTTCCTCTGGTGCCTGAGGAGTGGGAGGGGTTTCCATGGTGATGGCACGTGTTATCCCTCCCCTCCATCTTGCAGGGCCACTGCGGAGGTGGGAGCTTCCTGCCATTGGTATGCAGTTCAGAGCCCAGGGCACAGCTGGCCTTTGGTTTCCTGCACACTTGCACTGACACTGGAAGGGACAGCCTATCGGAGGCTCTATGGGAGACCAACCTGGAGGTATCCAGCAGAGATGTGCTTAAGAGGCAGCTTCAGGGGCGCCTGGGTGGCTCAGTCGGTTAAGCGGCTGACTTCGGCTCAGGTCACGATCTCGCGGTCCGTGAGTTCGAGCCCCGCGTCGGGCTCTGTGCTGACAGCTCAGAGCCTGGAGCCTGTTTCGGATTCTGTGTCTCCCTCTCTCTCTGACCCTCCCCCGTTCATGCTCTCTCTGTCTCAAAAATAAATAAATGTTAAAAAAAAAATTAAAAAAAAAATAAGAGGCAGCTTCATCTTCCTAGAAAGATCAAAAGCTAGTTGAGCACAGTGTTTCGCATTCCTAGGTTGAAAACTGGGCATGTAACTAGTAAAACAAATCGTCCTTCAGTCCGGCATTGTAGGTGGAAGCAGAGGGCTGGAGATGGTGTGGAGAGATGCTGAAGGGGACAGTTGGGTAAAGAGGGAGAGTGGGTACCTTGTTTAAAATTTTGTGTATAAGATGACTTAATAAGCTCTTATTTTTGTTGTTTCAAATCTGCACAGCCCAATTCCCTTCATTTGTGCAGAAAATATTGAGCGGTCACTATGTGCCAGGCATGTTCTAGGTACCAAGGATATAGCACTGAACGAAACAGATAAAAATCTCTGCCCTCATCCTAGCTGGAAGAAACCAACTATCTGCAAAATAATAGTAAGCTATACCATATGTGGGAAAGTGATAGGTGCCATGGAAAAGATAAAGTAGGGAAGAGGGAATGTCCTGTGGGTGAGTGGATGGATGGATGGGCTGAAGTTTTAAATAGGTTATGGAGGTCCTCAATGAGAAGTTACTTTTGAAAAAGATTTGAAGGAGGTGAGAAAGGAGGGCAAAGAACATCCAGGGCTAGGACTCTCCAGGTGGAGGAGAGAGTTAGTGCAAAGGCCCTGAGGTAGGAATGGATTTGGCATGTTTGAGGAACTGCAGAATGGTCAGTGGGGCTGGAGCATGGTGAGTAGTAGAGAGAGGGTTAGGAGACAATGCCAGAGAGGTAGGCAGGCACCAAATCACGTAGGACATTACAGACCATAAAAATGAGTTTGGATTTTAAGTGCAGATCCCTGGGGGACCAAAAGGTTGTTGAGAATAGGGTAGTATTGAGCTGGGGACATGGAGACTGGGGTGCTTGCAGGTCAGGTTACGGAGAATTTGAAGTTACTGGTAGTGATAATGTCTTAACAGATGACCACAGGAATGAGTGACAGGCAGATGGGGGACAAGCTCATGGGAGAATGGTCCAGTAATTTTGAGAGCAGGGTCCTGGAAGGAATAAACAGAGTGGTATTAGAATGGCACTGAGCTGGGAGCCAAAATCTCCAAGAGTGGAAGGAAGTGACCCCAGTCTTTGCAACAAGACAGACAAATGGATTATGTAGTCTGGATGTGAGATTCCGAGCTGGGTTTTAGGACAGAGAAATGGAGTGTAGTCTGGAAGCAGCAGTGAGGATCACTGGAGGCAGTGGAGGTGGAGGGGGGCACCGTCTGCCCTGATGCTGACGGGGGGCTGGGGGAGGGTTGGCAACTGGGAGCCAAGATTCCCTCTAGGTGTGAAGTATGGTTGTCTTCTGCTGCTAAGAACTATTTCTCTTAGTGAAACCTGACTGGAAGTATCACTTCTCAATACTAGGTTTCTTAGTCTGGATGAAATTGAGTGAGGATATTTCAGAAGTTCTTTTCCCTAGACATGGAATAATAGGAATTAAAAGTTTATACTTGGTCTTTAGAGGCATCTAGGGTTAAAACAAAGCCCATCTTTACTGTTTGTAGGATGCTGTGTCAAGGTTCATCATCCCCCCGATGGTCTGCATCCAGAGCATAGAGGAAGAAAAAGTTGACTTAGAATGCATGCACTTACCAGGAAAAGGACAAGAATGGAGGAAAAAAAAAGGAAAAAGGAAGAAAAAACATGTGAGAAGTCAATAGGAGTGTTTCAGGTGGAATGAACTCCCTGCAGAAGTGACTCTCAGGAAGGCAGGGCCCTTTGTTCATTTGCCCTATAGATGGCAGTGGTTCTGCAAGAGCGTCTGGAGATCCCAGGGGTCCCCGGAGCCCTTTCAGGGGTGCATGAGAGGTCAAGAGTATTTCAGTAATAATACTAAGATGTTATTGCCCTTTGTATTCTCTTCTCTCACAAGTGGACAGTGGAGTTTTGCAGAAGCTAATTGAAGTGCGATATCCCAGCAGACTGAAAACAGAAGCAGATAGAGAAACTAGCTGTCCTTTTAGGGCCAGATAGTAAAGAAATCCATAAGAATGTAAAACAATGTCAGTCTTCTCACTAAATGGTTTTTTTAAATCTTGGAAAATAGAGTTATTTTTCACAAAAATATATTAACATTAGGAGGGCTATTGCAGTGTTTAAGTCAATTAGTAAATATTTTTGAAATTCCCAAGGCAATAAATATTGATAGGCATAGTCCTTATAAACAAAAGCTCCTTGCGGTCCTTATTACTTTTTAAGCATACAGGAATCCTGAGACCAAACAGTTTGAAAACTAGTGGTTTAGTAGATAAGAGACCAGGCTCTGGAGTTAGTGTGGTTGGGTGTGAGCCTAGGTTTTGTGATCTTAGGCAAGTTACAGAGTTGGTTTTCTTATCTGTAAAGTAGGATATCTCATACAGTTATTATGAACAACAAATAATCTATTAACACTTTGCACAGTGTTGGGCACAGAATGATCATTTCATAAGTGTTTACTATTTCATTATATAACTGATCAACTATCTATTTTATGCATAACTGTGTTAAGTCCTGTGAAGGATGTAAAATGCCTAAGTTTTGGCTCTGACTCTGGAGCGGTTGCCCCCCAGTAGGGGAGAGATTTCCAGATTTGTGGTTGGCATCTTTGGTTTAAATTTCCAGCTCTACAGACCTTGACTAATGACCTGACCTTGAGCGAACCACTTCGTGTGGGGTAAAGTCAGATAATAAAGTCATCCACAATGGTCCACTGAGGAGAGAGTAAGTTCCCACTTGTATCTTTCAGGCATTACTGCGTGGCTCAGTTTAACACTTGTCTTTCTCCTTAATAATTATGCTAAATCTTTCTGTTTTCCATTTCCAGAATGCACTTTTCCTCCTATGCCACTAGAGGGCACCCCATGCCTTCTTATTTATTCATTTGCTGCTTTCTCTAATTTGAAAATCTTTTAGCTGAATTGGATGGCAAGAGCAGATACTGTGTCAGCTTGGTGAATGTGTAAGTTCTATCTGCAAATCCTGACACTGTTTTTATCAGTCAGTACACATTTACTGACACGTCTTGAAATAAAACTGGGGGAAAGGGGTTGGTGGAAGGGATGCTGTCAGTTATCCCCACCATCCCCTGACATCGCCGAGCATCTACTCCCTGCCAGGGCCATGCTAAGTGCTTCATGTGAATCGTCTAGTGGAATCTCAGAGCAGCACCAAGGGGTACTTTTAATAGCTGGGGAACCAGGCTCTGATTGGTTAGGTAACTTGTACAAAGTCCATTGTGGTGGATCTAGTTCAAGTCCTGGTACTCTGGAAAAGGGAGTGTTTACAGTGATCCTGGATGAAGAGGCTCCAGAGTTGGGATTGATTAATTCTATGGAGAAGTGTGTGCTGATTGCAGAGGAGGGTGAGAGCTGTGAGTTGGAGGGAGGGAGGCCTGGGCCTCGTGGGAGGCAGGATTTGGACAGAAGACCAGAGAGCATTTGGTTAGGCAAGGGAATAACACTTGGTACAATGAAATCTGCCTTAGGGGCTCCTCAGCCTTGGCTGTAAGTAAGCCCTCAAAGTAGGGAGCAAGTCTTAGTTTTCTAGGACAGTAGTTCTCAGTCGTAGCAGACATAAAACCCCTTTTACTGTCCTGAAGTGAAATTCAAAGACAGTTACAGATCTATGTTTACATGTGTGCTTACGTATAATACACAGGAAAGGACCGCATAACAATTCAGTGTCAGGCCTGCCTATGAGCATGCACTCTAAAGCTGGCGACCCAGCTTTCCAATCTGTCCACCAGGGGGCGGCACACCTCTTTCGTTGCTGTAAACAGCTCCGTCCCTGTCCTCGAGACTCCTCCCAAGGTGGCCTAATAGTTTCCCTGAGGGCCCGTGAGTAATGAGGGCGGGGTTATAAAGACAGAAGTCAGAGTGTGGAGCTGAAGCCCAACATAGCGTGATTTCTGGTCCCGTGAACACACCATGATTAGAGTCCTCCTCTGCTTTAAAATTGTAGTTATTGTCATTTGCTTAAAAAGTGATGATGAAGTAACGTGCACTTTCATTGAAATTTTCGAGGTTACTTTGCATCATAGCAAGCGGCCAATATTCGTTTAATGTTTTCCTTAAATTGACTTAATTTTTCTTTAACCTAGATATATATATTTAAATGGAAACTTTAAATTAAGGTATAAATGGAAAACTTGTATCACCTAGCATAATTATAGGGTAACCTATAAAAAACCAAATACAACAATGTTGCCACATTCTTGCTGATTCTTATACTGTTTCCCACCAAAGGCCCTTCTCTCTGTAAAAAGGGAGTTTAACAAGTGTTGAAGAACTGTTGCAGACATATTCACACACTGAATGAACAGAGTCTCCTTAATCAGGACTAACAGAGGAGTCTAGGGATATTTTTCTCATTAAGAGAACCCACTGCATTCATTCATTCATTCATTCATCATTTACTTTGATGGAGAGAGGGCAGTGCAGAGCCAGAGGTGGGGCTCTAACTCATGAACCATGAGATCATGACCTGAGCCAAAGTCAGACATTGAACTGACTGAGCCACCCAGCTGCCCTGAGAATCCACATTAGTTAAAGCTTTGTCTGTGTGCCCCTAAAATCACCCCCCCCCCCCAATACAACAGTGGACAAAATGTCTCCCACTCTGGGGCCCTGGTTTGGCAGGTCAAGGGACCACCTGCTAGTTGTGTGTCCCACACATGTCATTTAATCCCTCTGATTCTTTATGTCCTCACTTGTAATATAAGAAGATTAGAAGAAACCTCTGAAGTTCTTCAGGACCAATAGTTGAAGACTCTCTGAAGCCCTATTTTCACTGGAAGACCTAGGACTTAAGGAAGGCATCCTTCCATTTTGTGTTTAGAACTTTTGATGAAGGGCCCTGGAGAAAGTCAAGGATTCTCACAAACGCCAACCAGCACCCCCTCTCCTGAGAGGCAATTTAGCCTAACATAGCAGAGCAGCTAAGAGCTGAGACTCTGGAGTCCACAAGACCCGGATATAAATCCTTGTTTTGCCTCTTCCTGGTTTTGTGACTTTAACCGAGTTACCTCTTTGGCTTTACTTCTGTATCTATAAAATAGGGATAGTAATAGTATTTATCCTTAGTGTGAAGATGAAATTATAATATGTATGTCAGGTACTTAGTACAGTATCTGGCCCATATGTTAGCAGTTATTCCTGTTTGTTGGGGTAATTCCTAAGATTTCGTGAAAAAGGAATCGGTAAACTCTAGAAACAAGCCATTGGGGTTTGCTGTTTGGGAGCCCTGTTCCCAATATTTTTAAGCTGATAAATGAATATCATAGGCACCCAAGAAAGGAAGGCCTTGTCTGAGAAAGGTGAATGTGAATGTACGAGGTTGTTCCACCCACACATGGCCTTGATGGTAATATGGGGGCCAAGTATATCTGTGTGGGTTTAAGATTTAAAAAAAAAATTAAAAACATTATTTTTCCTTGCTTTAAAGCACTAGCTGGGTGACTTGTGACTTTCCAGCCGACAGGTTTCCTGTGTCTCTGGCCCCTGGGTGTGGGTACATGCAAGTGTGTGAACAGGCTAGTGGGGGGAACAGTAGTGGGGCACGATTTATCCCTGGTGGCCCTTGATGTGCCCTACCACCAAGGCAGGCCTGTTCTAGGCCAGGTTGGGGTGGGCAAGGTGACTGGGGCACAGGGAGCCTGGTGTCTGGAACACCAGCACTGCTCATGCTTCCTGCCACTTCTGGTACATTCCAGACCAGGTGGAATTCTCTTACTGAAGACACCTCATTGGCATGACCATGTGAATGCTACCTAAATGCTACCTAAAGAGAGACTTCTGTTATTTAAGCTGTGGACCTGGATTTTCATTCTGACTTGACCACTAATGAGTTCTGTGACCTTTCTGAACGTTTCTGTTTCTTCCTTTTTTTATTTGTAAAATGAAAGATCAGGTCATACCAGTGGTTTTAGAGTTATAATTTATGTGTGTGTATGGTAGGTAGGTCACAGAACACTTAGACAAGCTGATAATTAGACTTTCTCTACAAAAGAATGTATGTCTCCACACATTTTATATAAAATGCAGGATGTTTTAAGACTCCCCTGGAAACCCACCCTTGGATTCCAGCTTGCAAACCATTTTGTGCTTCATTCATCTTACAAGCTTCTGTGAAGCCCATGCCTTCCAAGTTGATTTCCCTATTGAGCCCAAACCAAATGGAGAATCTGTCCATTTGTAAACAAGTGCTTAGCGCATTCTCCCCTCCAGTCCAGCCAGCCACAGCTCAGCAGGGCTGTGGAGAGATGTGCCACCAGGGCCTTTGCACATGCTATGCAGGTTATCTCCTGCACAAGGTGTCCCCAGCTGATGGCCAAGCCTTTTCCTAATTCACAAAAAGCGGGACATGGGCCAGCAGCAGATTATGCAATGTGTAATTGTGCACCAAAATATAAGATGCAGCAGGAGACTTTCCACCTGAGGGCTTGCTCTCCCTTTGTGGGATCAGTAGACAGTATTAATTAGCGGCTGGAGAGAAGGCTAGCCCAATATACACTTAAAGAAAACTCAGGCAAGACTGAGCTCCTTGAATTACGACTCTTGTGGAAAGTAACTGGATTCATTGGAATTCTCAGTTGCAGGTAATGGAAACCAATTCGCTGACTTGAGCAGAAAAGGAATTTATTGAAAGCATGTCAGGTGGGTCACAGAAATGTCAGTAAAGCTACAGCCCAGGCACAAGATAAAGGGCAGTGACAAGGGAGGTCAGGTGTCCGTCACAACAGCAGTCTGTGTGATGACACAGCCCCAGTCTGGCATAGATACCAGGCTTATGCTGCTGCCACAGGGATGATGGAGTGAAAGATGTCACCACTCCAGCTAAAATGGATTCTCTAGGGCCTTGTTTCACTGCATATGCACATATAATTGGTGAACCTGGGTCACATGTTTAACCCTCCCAGCTGCAAGGTACACTGGAAAAGTGAATGACTGACATTTCCCAGTCTGTAGAGGGTGTGCTCTCTGCCTCCCACCAAGACCCTGAAGGGGGAGAGGTCCCCTCCAAGTAATTGAAGGCAGCTCTCTGAAATCAACAGACATTCTGCAGAAACAGAAACCAGTCAGAGCTAGCTTCAGTAAAAAGGACTCTTAGAGGCTACAGTGTGTTTCATGGCACCAAGGGCAGGAGGCAAGCCGGACCTCTGGAATGGCCTGGAACCAGGTACTTGAAAATCAGCCGAACTCTTTCCCCAGATCTTATCTCTGCATCTCTGTGCTGCTCCTGCATTTTCTCTCTCTGCATTTTGACATTTTTCAGTTTAGGAGGCAAAATCTTGTGGTAAAAAAATGGGGTCTTTGGAGCTCTCAGGGTCACTCCCAGGAAGGAGAGCTAGGCACAAGAGGCGGGTCCCAATCCCCTCACACCTTCATTCTGGTCACTCAGGATGGGTCTCTGTTGTTCTACATGGTTTTCACCCACTGTGGAGATCATTTTAGGGAGCCTGAGCATCCCTCCTTATGTCTCTCTGAGGCTGCAGTTAGAGGACTTCCTCATACTACTGGTGGAGGGTCTGGGGTCTCAGAAGTTCAGTGACTTCAGATTCTGACTGTCCCATGAATGAGTTGGTACATGTACAGTGCTTAGGAGAGGCCTCAGCGTTTGGAAGCCTTTCAACAGATATTGGTTATGTCCCTGGGATCTCCTTTCTTCCAAAGTGTATTTCTTTCCTCTTTTTTTCTTTCTCTTTCTTGCCTCCCCCTGTCCCTTCTTCATTCATTTTTTTTTCCAGAAATATGTACTGAAGGCCTTCTGTGTGCCTGGTACCATTGTAGGTGCTGAGAACTCTCTGGCCAAGGCTTTCATTTCGGTAGAAAGCAAGCAAACAAGATGCTTTCTGATGGTGGTAAGTGCTCTGAAGGAACTAAACGGAAGTGGCAGGGGCTGGTTATGGGGGAGGGCTGCTTTGAAGTGGTGATTAGGGAAGATGCCTCTGGGGTGGTGGTTAGGAACTGAGATAGGAAGGACAAGAGGGAAGAGCATGGGGAACAACCCTGAGGTGAGAACAAGCTGGAAGGAAGGAAGGAAGAAAAGAAGGAAAGAAAGAAAGAAACAGCATGTGGTTGGAGCATGGCAGGGTAAGTGTGATGGGAGATAAAAGTGGAGGGAAGGCTGAGGCCACATCAGGAAAGGCTCTGTAACAACGTGCTTGATCTAAGTGCAAGGGGTGGGGAAGCCATGGGAGCCATTTAAGTAGGGCCCCATTGTGATCTGACTTACAGTAAGAGAACATTGTTTTTATCAGAGAACCACAAACTGAGGGACATTCTACAACCAAACAAAAGTAAACAACAAAGACAACCCAACTGGCCTGTAGTCTTCAAAAATGTCAAGGTCACAAAAGACAAAGAAGGACTGAGGAAGAGGTTGCACATTAAAGAACTGTGGCAATCGAGCACATTGTGTAGTCCTGGACCAGTATTTTTTTTTTTTTTTTTAAATGAACTTCTTTGTTGGCTTATTAGCTATAACTGTATGTGTGTTTGTGTATGTGTTTTTCTTCTTTTTTAGTGTTTGCTTTAGAATTTATAGTATACACGTTTAGCTCATTGCACTCCACTTTGTGGTATTATATCACTTGAAACTTCATGTATGGTGTAAGAACCTTGGATGGTGTACTTGTGTTTCTTCCCCTTCCAGCCTTTTGTGCTATTACTGTCATACATTTGTACTTCTAATATGTTGTAAACCCCATATTACAATGTCGTTATTTTTGTTTAAACAGTCACCTCTTAAAGAGATTTACATCAGAAAACATGCCCCCCCCCGGCAGCCCCCCCCCCCCCCCCCAGTGTTATTCACTCCTTTGTGAGCTCCAGATGACCATCTGGGGTCTCTTCTCTTCTGCTGGCAGAACTTCTTCAACATAATTCTTGAAGTGTGGATCTGCTGGTAATGAATCCCTTCAGCTTTTGTATGTCTGAAAGCCTTTATTGTAGGATTCTAGGTTGACAGCTTTTTCTTCCTCTTTCTTTCAATACTTTAAAGATGAAATTCCACTGCTTCTCATCTTGCATGTTTTTCAATGAGGAGAAATCTGCTATTATTCTTATCCTTGCTCTGTGCCTAATGGCTTTTTCTTTCAATAGCTACTTCTCCCTGCCCCCAACCACCCCCGTGTCACTGATATTGAACAATTAGATTATGATGTTTTCTTCATATTTCTCCTGTTTGGGGTTTTCTAGCTTCTCATGTCTCCGGGTTTATCGTTTTTAACAAGTTTGGAAAGTTTTCATCCATTTTTTTCAAATAGTCTTTTCTTTCTGTGATTACCCCCCCCCCCCCCCCCCGCCTTTGGAGCTCCAATTACATGTATTTTAGGTCTCTGAAGCTGTCTCATAGTCCACTGATGCTCTTTTCATTTTTCCCAGCTTTTTACTTTGTGTATTTCCATTTCATATGATTTCTATTACTGTGTCTTCTGTTTTACTAATATTTTTTCCAGAATTTTTAATCTCTCCCCCTTTTTTTGACACATGATTTTATATCTTTCCAAAATCATTAGTATTAACTCTTTGTTAGAACAAACCATATGGAAGTGTGGAGAATTCTTTTTATTTTTTTTTTTTATGTTTGTTTATTTTTGAAAGAGAGAGAGAGAACGAGTCAGGGAGGAGCAAAGAGAGAGGAAGACACAGGATCCCAAGCAGGCTCCAGGCTCAGAGCTGTCAGCACAGAGCCCGATACGGGGCTCAAACACACAAACCTCAAGATCATGACTGGAGCCAAAGTTGGACGCTTAAGTGACTGAGCCACCCAGGCGCCTAGAAGGGTGGAGAATTATAATGAAGATTTTTTAAAAGTGTCTTTTTGAAACTGCCAAAAATTATCATGATAAAAGTTGCCATATAAAATAATATTCGAGGGGCGCCTGGGTGGCTCAGTCAGTTAGGTGTCCAACTTTGGCTCAGGTCATGATCTCAGAGTTTGTTGTTTGAGCCCTGAATTGGGCTCTGTGCTGACAGCTCAGAGCCTGGAGCCTGCTTCGGATTCTGTGTCTCCCTCTCTCTCTCTGCCCTTCCCCAACTTGTGCGCGCATGCGCGCGCACGCTCTTTAAATAAATAAATAAATAAATAAATAATATTAGAAAATATAATTTTTATTTCTCTTTAACAACAAAGCAGAAACAATGTGCCCATAAGCATGATTTTGCCTAAACTATTCCTCAAAATTGGAATAAAAAATATCCTCCTTTTAAAGATTTCAGGAAGAAAAATAGTTCTAAGAGCCCTTTTGGATGATCATTATGTTTTAATTTTAGTACACAGTTTCTTAGATCTTTAACAGCTTCATCTGGTGTTAATTGAGGTCCATTTCTAAGAGCAATACCTGAACTGTTTTATCTAATAATTTGTATTAAAATATTTCATTACTGCTTTATTATTACATAACTAATCCTAAGAAGAAGCACTTTTATATAACAGGGAAATATCTCTGAATGCCAGTATTCCTTGATTCTAGTTTGGATCCTATTATTAAATAGTTATGAAACTTTGAGGGAATCCATTAGCCTCTTTTGACTTCTTTGCACTCATTTGTTTAAGACAATGAATTTTAAAAATATGTCTTGATTACTTTTTTTAGAAAGGCAAGGACTGTGGAGAAAGAATAGAGGAAAAAAGAAATATCTACAGACAAATATGATTATCCAGAAGAAGTATTCATTTTTTCTAATCTGCTCCTAATCCCATCCAGTATAATTTTCATATATAGTTTTCAAATCTAGAAGTTCGATTTGAGTCTTAAAAATACATTCTCTGACTCAACTTAACTCTGAATATATAGACCATAGTTATAGTAGCTGTCTTCATCTTTGTTAATTCTAATGTATTTGTCCATTCTGCACGAGTTTCAACTGATTGTTCTTTCGCCTCTGTATGAGTCTCATTTTCCTGCTTGTTTGCATGCCTGGTAATTTGTTATTGGATGCCAGACATTGTGAGTTTTAACTTTTTGGGTGCTGGATAGTTTTCTTTTCCTATAGGAAATGTCTTGAGCTTGGCTCTGGGATGCAGTTACTTGGAAATAGTTTAATCCTTTCAGAGCTTTTAAGAGTTGTTAGGACCAGGGCAGCATCTAGTCTAGTGCTAATTATAGGTCTCTACTAAGGTAAGACCCTTCTTTTTATTTTACCAATGCCCCATGAATTATGATGTTTCCCAGCCTGATTGGTGGGGCGGGCAGGCGCTAGTTATGCTGATGCCGAGTGAATGACAGCTATTGTTCAATTGAATCCTTTCTGGTAGTTCTTCCCCCAGCCTCCAATAGCTTTCTCACTTGCCTGCCATGATCAGTACTCTCCTGAACAGTCAAGCGGGATGCTGTGTAGAGCTCTGGGGCTCTCTCTGTGTACCTCTTTCTCTCTGGTCTCTCTTGTGACCTCTAGCCACTATGGACTTAAAGCACTCTCAGATCTGTTTTCTCAGCTGGAGGTGAGAAGTTTGCTGGGTTGTTCCTTCCCATGTCATGGCCTGGAAAGTTTAGTAAGGGAGTGAGCTGGGGCAACTGTGGGACTTCCCTCAACTGTTTCCCATCTCTAAGGTATCACTGACTTTCATCACGTCATGCCCAGGGTCTTGAAAACCTTTGTTTCATATGTTTTGTTTGGTTTTTCAGTTGTTTCATGTGGGAGAGTAAATCTAGTTCCAGTTACTCCATTGTGTCCAGAAGTAGATGTTCTTCTGTTGGTTTGGCATTATTTAAAATAAAAAGTTAAAAAAAAATGTAGTTGCTGTATGTGTGGAAAGAATAGAAGCAGGAGACATATGGTTGAGGGAGAAAGAATGGTCATTTGGAATTGGCTGGTGACAGTGAAATTGGAGAAAAGCAGTTGCCTTGGCAATTTGTTTCATAAATAGAATTTACATGACTGGGTGGTGGATTAGATGGGCAGGAATGGGTATGAGTTTCGGTGCGAGAGGAAACAAAAGAATTAGGATGGTCTTCTCATCTCTCCTTCTTGACCTGTTGCCTCCTGGGGTTTAAACCAACCTCTTGATTTAAACCAGCAATATAGTATTTCAAGAATATAGTTCTGAGGTGTGCCTGGGTGGCTCAGTCAGTTAAGCATCTGACTCTTGATTTCAGCTCAGGTCATGATCTCATGGTTTGTGAGTTCGAGCCCCCTATTGGGCTCTGCACTGACAGTGCGGAGCCTACTTGGGATTCTCTCTCTTTCCTTTCTCTCTTTCCTCCACCCCCCTCTCAAAATAAATAAGCTTAAAAAAAAAAAAAAAAAAAAAAAAAAGAAAGAAAATAGTTCCTAAAGCCAAATGGCATCATCCAGGTAGTATTTCCTCATTGGAAAGCTGGATGTTCACGAAGCCTTGATAAGCTTGTTGGCCACTTTGTACTTCATGCACTCAAATGCATAACATGGTCAATGAATACAGAATAAAATCATTGGTACTTGGGGAAAATATTTGTTCTAAAGTTGTATAGACTTCTCAAGTTTCTGCTTTTCAAAGGTTACAATTAGATTGGTTAAAACTTCTTCCCTATTACCTGCAGTTTCCAGAGCCAATATTCTGTTTTTTAAATGTATTTGTATTTTATTTTATTTTAATTTTAATTTTTTTATATATAACTTATTGTCAAACTGGTTTTCATACAACACCCAGTGCTCATCCCAACAGGTGCCCCCCTCAATGCCCATCACCCACTTTCCCCTCCCTCCCACCCCCCACCAACCAAGCCAATATTCTTTTTGCAAAAGGAAACATATGGCATCTGTTGAAAAAGGCTTTGCCCTGTGGGTCATTATTAAAGTTGTACTAGATGAGTCAATAACAGGTCTTTTCTTCTCATCACCTTTTATTTATTTTTCATTTTTTAAAGATTTTTTAAATTATTTTTAAGTAATCTCTACAGTTAATGTGGGGCTTGAACTTATAACCCCAAGATCAAGACTCACATGCTCCACCAGCTGAGCCAGCCAGGTGCCCCCTCATCACCTTTTTTTTAATCTTTGTATTTTTTTAAACTTAAAAAAGAAAAAAAGAGGTTTATTTTGAGAGAGACAGAGACAGAACATGAGCGGGGGAGGGGCAGTGAGAGAGGGAGACACAGAATCCAAAGCAGGCTCCAGGCTCTGAGCTGTCAGCACATCTTTTAAAGGATAAATCTAGTTTGGTCAAAAAAGGTATCCTAAAGAGGACAATGGTACCCTGGTCCTTAGTCAATGATGTTGGACCAGACATTTGACCCCAAAGTAGCCAATTGATAGGTTTGTAGCAGTTTGTGATGGAGCCTGGTGTGAAAAGATGGGGAAAGCCATTGGAGTTTCTCTTTACTGAGAGTTTTGATGTAAGAAATATATGAGAGGAACCCAGACTGGTCCTGATGTAGCAGATGTAAGTTACCCTTTTTAGTGCATACTGAGTCACTTGAGATAGCTTATTTGACATGCCTGTTCACAGAGCTCAGCCTTGGAGTTGCAGATTCCATGGCTCTGGGTTGGGACTTGGGAACTGTATGGTATTTTAAACCACCCCCTGGGAGATTCTGATGTGTTTGTCTGGTCCAGGACCACGTTTTTGTTCCTTTAAAAACTAACTTGTTCCCCATAGCTTTATTTCTTAACTTAAAAAAACATTTTCAAATTTAAAGAAAAGTTGCAAGAATAGTTGTAAGAAATTCTGTGTACCTTTCACCAGATTGACTGGCTGTAAACATTTTACCACATTTGCTTCTCTCTCTCTCTCACCCTTCCCACATATAAGGTGCACAATTTTTTTTTTTTTCCCTGAACTGAAAGTAGTTTGTATACATCAAGCCCCTTTATTCCTAGAACCTTCAGAATGTGTTTCCTAAGAAGAAGGCTATTCTCTTAAACAACCATGGTAGAGTGCCCTGATTCAGGAGCTCTCACACTGATAAAGTACTCTTCTTTCCTCTTCAGTCGTTCTTCCAATCTCATCAGTATTCCTGAATAGTGTCTTCTTTATCCAGCCGGGGAGCCCAACCAGGTCATGAATTCCACTTAATTGTCATGTCTCTTTAATGTCCCAGGGATCAAATTTTGCAAAACACTGCTGTGAGAAGTGTTGGTAGGGGGAGGAGAGAGAGTGAAATTCCCTTAAAAGAGCTGAGTCACAGCAATGGCAGGGTAGAGACCTGAGGGCGAGGACCACCTCCTGCTCTGCTATTTTTACAGCCTCCTTGGATGTAGGGCCAGTGTCTGTGGAAGGCTCCAGCTCCTCCTGCTGCTCCCACTGCAGGTCATGACCAGCCTTATTAATTCCCTTGCACTTTCTCCCCCACCTCCATGTTAAAGGCAAACAAATGAGTCTCCATTATGTGCAACTGAGAGTGGGGAAGGAGAAGAGAAAATGAAAGGAAGAGAGTAGGAGAGAGAAGTAGAAAAAGAGAGTAAGTCAAGCTGTCCTGCCTGTAGACCCACAAAATGCTAGATGACCTTGGGCAAGTTACAAAATATTTTCAAACATCAGAACCAACATTGGAATAAAACCAGCTCTTAACTTTCTATGTCTTGAGGGTGAGAGAATGATTGTAAGAATTTTGGGAGCTATTATTGTCCAAGGAAGGGATGGGAGAAGTCTGTAGAAAAGGTTCTGTAACTTACGAATGTCCCACCTTGTCACAACAAGATACCCACCTTCACGTGGATTTTGCATTACTGTTTTATTTTGTTTTGTTTTTAGAGGGAGTGAAAGAAGGAACTCAGTGCACATGACTTTGATGGGGCTAAAAAAAAAAATCCCTAGTTAGAAATCTGATACAAAAGCAAAGTCGTTTTCAAATCCAAACTTGGTTCCAACTCATTGGCCTGACTATTGCTTCTGCACATGGTGGAGCATCTCCCAGGGCCATGTGCCCAGAGGCAATCCTTCTGAGTGTACAAACTGGAGCTGCAAGGGTAAGGTCTTTACTAGGTCATGCTGGTGCATGAAAAATGCCCAGAGACTGATGCCTGTATGCAAAGTCCTAGCACCTTCCAGCATGACCTGGTCCCACTGTGGCCTCCTTTCTTCTCACTCCTCACTGCCCCATCTCCATCCCCCCAAATCGTGCCTCTTTGCCTCCTCCACATCTGCTGACCACTATGTTTGCTGTCTACTCTGGAATATTCTTTCCTCGCTCTTTGTCCTCTTAAATCCTTCTGTTTCTCTTCTCAGCTTTGAAGTCCTTTCCTAAGGCTTCACCAACACGCAAGTTTGGAGAAGGTGCCCCTACTTGAAATCTCAGTCTCCCGTGAATTCTCCTGTCCCAGCACGATTGTGATTGTTAACCTGCCTGGAGTCCACAGTAGATTTTAAGGACTATAAGAGCAAGCACTGGGTGTTCGTTTTTTTCCCCCTTTTTAAAAATTTTGTTTCAATTCCAGTTAGTTAACATACAGTGTTATGTTAGTTTCAGGTGTACAGTATAGTGATTCAACAATTCCATACATCACCCGGAATCGCTGTATTTTCTTAACTGTTACCTTTCTGGCTCATGGCATAGCACTTGATGCACAGTAAGTGCTCAATAAATATTTATGGGATGGATTAAAGAGAAGCTTGCTCAGATCTCCTGATGGTTTGGAAGTTAAAACAGAAGGAGTGGATTGTGTTTGGCAACATTATATTCACATGTACCCTTACTGTTCCCTCCACCTAGTATGGAAAAATCAGATTTATTGCATTAACTAGGAATCTGGAGTTTGTCTTCAGCTTCCTCCTTACCTTCCCCAGCAAAACATCCAAACCCTAGCTAGTCCACATCCTGGGCTCTCTCAGGCTTCATCTTCCCTTTTCCATTCACACTGCCACTGCCCTCATCACGCTTTGTTAGGTCAAGAAATTCCATTGCTCCTCAACTTTCAGAATCAGTATATTTTGGAAGCTCCTCCTCACAGCATTTGAAGTCTTACCCTGATGGGTCCACTGGTCTCATGGGATGAGGGTACCAACACTGGGCTCTTGGCCATTCTTCAGGCTCCTTGTGCTGCATTCTCTTAATGCATACTGCTTCCTCAGCAAGGAGGTCCCCCCTCTCATTCCAACTGAACCTGCCAACCTATCTTGCAAGTCTTAGCTTAGATTTCTCTTCTAAGCTTCCTAAGAGTGAGAATAATCCTTCCTCTCCAAATCTGTTTTGTTCCTGAATTCAGATAGCAAGTTTGGATAGGAAGGGGTATGGATTACCATAAACTATGAGGTTCCTGATTTTGGAAGAACAAGTAGCTAGAGTTCAAATAGAGAAAGATACCTGTCATAGCGGTGGCCTGTGCTCATTGCCATTTGCTAAGAACCAGGGCTGGGCACTTCACCTGCCTTATCTCCTTCGTTCTTCACCACAGCAGTTTGGAGTGAGGCCGGGGAGCAGGCTCTTTATCCTCATTTCACAGATAAAGAAACAGTGGTTCAGGGAGGTGACCTGATTTCCCCACAGTTTCCCAGTGGTAGATGCTTGGCACACCTCAAGTCTACCCCACTTCCCTCCAGTGTGTGAGCTGGTAACTACCATGCCCTAATAAGGAAGGAGCCAGCCCCAGGCCTCTCCACATGGCTAGCCCATAGTCATTGCACAGTCAATGCTCCACAGTCTTTGAAATGAGGGAGTTCTCTCTAATTAGTATTGACAGAATATGATCTTTCATTATCTTCCATCATTAATATTGATAGCAATCTGGTACATAGATGTGGCCCTTTTGTTTATTTAAATAGAAGTTCTGCATGTGAGTAATAGAAAAATTAAACAGTACAAGAGTATATAGAATGGAAATGAGGCTTTGTTCCCTCTCATTCAAGCCGCCTTGTCTAATCCCCAGAGCCAACCTCTGGTAACAGTTTCTTGTTTATCCTTCTGGAAATATTCCATGTATAAATCAGCATATGTGAATATAGATTTCTTTAAAAGAAACACAAGTGGGAGTCTACTATGCACTGCTCTGCATCTTGATATTTTCATTTAGAAGTGGGTTCTGGAGAATGTTCTATTCTGCACGTACAGATCTGTATTCACTTTAAGGGCACCTAGGATTCTAGAGAATGAATGTGCTCATGATCAAGTTAATGAACACTGTGGTGATGGACATTTATCTTGTTTTCCCTATTGTGCTATTATAAACAATGCTGTAAAGAATACCCTGTCACACCCTTCTTACCTTATGGTGAGTGATCTATATCTCCTCACCTATAAATATGTACCATTATGGGGTAACTGGGCAATTGTTCCCCTTTTAAAAATAGGAGACCAAGGCACAGAGGTTTTATTTATTTTTTTATATTTTATTTTTAAAAAAATTGATGTTTGTTTATTTTTGAGAGACAGAGTACAAGTGGGAGGGGGCAGAGAGAGAGGGAGACACAGAATCCAAAGCAGGCTCCAGGCTCTGAGCTGTCAGCACAGAGCCTGATGTGGGGCTTGAACCCACAAACTGTGAGATCATGACCTGAGCTGAAGTCAGCCGCTTAACTGACTGAGCCACCTAGGTGCCCCAAGGGGACAAAGGTTTTAAAAGATCTTCTCAAATGAAGGAAGGGAGGAGGTCAGAAGCCTCTAGGTTTCAGAACAGGGTCAGATAAGGTTATAAACATGGAATGATTATGGTGACCCCCCCCCCCCCCATTTGTAAAAAATCACAAATGAATATAACAAAAAAAGTTCAGATGTTTCCCCACAGGGACCACCTGATTGCTTTTGTTCAAGCATCTATTGTTTTTAAAGCATTCCTTGTTTGGTGTCCCTGCTTTTTCTGAGACCCTAATTAGGGGCTTAGCTTGCCTCCAGCACTGGCTAGAGTGAGGGATGATGTAGCAGGAGAACAGTGGATCCCAGGCCCTGGGATCAACCAGGGCCAGGGCTCAGAGTGGAACTGAGCCTAAATTCACAGCCCTTGGCCAGCTGCCTACTCTACAGATGAACAAACTGAGACTCAGATGTCATGTGGCTGTCAGAAAATAATTGATACTGTCTTAACACAGGCCTCCCAACTCCTGGGCTGGTGGCATTTCTAAGTATGTGAAACCCTAAGCAACCACCCATATAGAAGTGTAGCCCTAATGCTTTATTTTTATTTCACAAGAGCAAACAGCATCAAGAGCCTCATGAGCCTGCTCTAGGTCGATGACATGTTAAATGTTGGCTGCCCTCTGCCCTGAAAGGATGCATTACCCAAGAGGGATGTATGATTTACGTTGTCCTGTTGGGAGATGTGGAGAGCGACAGTCACTGGGTCCCCGGGGCCTGGTGTGTGCTGACACTGCCCGTCACTCAGGCACTCTGATGGCCTGGAGGATGACCATCTGTTGCCTCTCAGATAACATTTCGAGGCTGGCTATGGTATTATCTCTCTCATGCCTGTTGACGTGACTTTAAGAGTTACCAGCCTCTGCACTGATCAAGGTAAGATCTGAGCTGGCAATGCTTCCTGTTGAAAGAACCTTACAAGTCAAAACTTGCCAGAGATCATGCATGGCAGCTTGAGTGGCTGCTGTGAGTCCTTGGGGACAAAGAGCCTCCTGGGAGCTCTTTGGACTTTATGAGCACATGACCCACCTATTTATTTTTTTTCATTGTGGCCCATGTGCAGACAGCGTGATATGGTACTTAAGGGTAAGCCCAAAACTGAAAAATATCTGGATTCAAATGGTACCTGCATCGCACTCTGCTGTGTGACCTTCAGGGAGTTACTTCTCAGCCTGGAGCAGGCTCGTGATTCTCTGGACATTGTGTGCTCATGTGAAAATAAAGCTAAAGATTTCGTATTGTAGTGATTTATTAGTGACTTTCTAGGATTTCACTAAATGCTAGTGAATCCTAAATGCATTCAAGAGGCCACTGACCTGAATGGAAATCTTAGTTGAAGCTTAGTAGGTAAAAGCATGGTTCTAGAACGAGGGTGACTGTATTTGAATCCATGCTGTGGACTCTCCCCTCTCCCACTGTGTGATCACTGTGTGATCACTGAACTGCTCTGAGCCCAAGTCCCTCAGTCCTACAAGGGAATAAGTAACAATTGTACTCACTTAACTCACAGATTATAATGAGGATGGCCTGAGATGTGTGCAAGGTGATTCAAACAAATCACATGCAATGTGCCCTGTGGTTATAGGTAAAGGTCTTGTTTTGAACAGTGACTGTATCTCTAACTCCCCTGCTCCTTTCTCCAAATACAGTATGTCTTTCCTTTTTTCTATACTCTAAAATCCTTTAATTGTTAAAAAGATGTGTAATAAAATATGCTCACACCTATGTGTGATTCACTCATATCCATTAAGTGTGTCCTATATGCCATTTACTGTGTTCAGATGACAGCTACCATGATAAACCAGAAAGTTATGTGATATGTTAGAAGGTGATAAATACTGTGGAAACATGGTGGCATGTGGATACAGGAGATAGGAGGTCCTGGGGTGTGTGTGCTATGCAAACTGTGGGGCGCCTCCTTGCGAAGGTGAGGTTTGCTCAGAACTATGATGGAGTGAGCAGTGGGGATGGAAGAAAGTTCTCAGGAACAGCACAGAGGCCTTTGTCACTCACTGGAGAGGGCAGGGGTGATGGTAGAAAATAAGCCCCCAGAGCTGAGAGGTGGGGTGGGTGCAGATCTCACTGGGTCATACAGGCCACTGGAAGGGTTTTCACTTTTGCTCTGAATGAAACCAGGTTCCACTGAAGATTTTTCACATAGTTTGAAGAGTGACATAATCTGATGTAATTTTAAAACAGTAATTTAAAAATTATACTCTTTTCAGCATTGGTCATTGAGACAAAACTAGGAAGCAACTTAGATGACCATGAGTAAGGCATTGGTCACATAAATCCAGCTGTAGAAAAGAAAGTTTGTTTTGCATGAATGGGATCTGTGGTATGGACTCAATATTTGTATCCCCCCTGCCCTCAAATGTGCATGTTGAAAGCCTAATATCCAATGTGATGGCATTGAGAGATGAGGCCTTTAAGGAGGTAATTAGGTCATGGTGGTAGAACCCTTGTGATGAGATTAGTGCCTTTAGGAGAAGAGACTCTGTTCTCCATCATATGAGGCATCCATTTGCAAACCAAGAAGAGGGTCCTCATCAAGAACCTGACAGTGCTTGCACCCTGATCTTGGATTTCCAGCACCCAGAACTGTGACAAATAAATGTTATTGAAGCCACCAAGTCTATGGTATTGTGTTACAGCAGCCCAAATCGACTGAGACAGTATGATATCTAAGATGTGTTTGTTGTCAAGTGAACAAATGCAAGGTGCAGTGTTTTGTATCCTGCATTAATACAGAGATCACTGTGTTTGAATTAAATATCTCTTAAAAAATACATAGGAAACTGGCAGTCCATGGGAACTTAGAGCCTCTGGAGAATGAGTATGACACTTCTTACCTTACATAGTTTTCTCTCTTTTGAATTTTGAGCCATGCCAATATATTACCTATTCAAAAAAGAACGATCAGAAGTAAAGTTTGTATGTAAAGAAGTTAAGAATTACTCCTCTCTTCCAGTGCTACCCCCTGAGAAAACCAATGATGTGTATTTTTTCACATATTTCTTTATCTTCAAATATGAATATATGAAACACATCTATGTTTTCTTCTTGAAATGAAAAAGCTAACAAGAAATGGGATTATGTTATATGTTCATTATGCAACTTGCCTGCCCCCCTGCTTCACAAAACCCCATGGCCATTCTCCAGACCTAGCCAACAAAACTAACATTTGTCATTACTTGTTGTAGTAGCAAAAACATTCATCATGTGAATGTGCCATAGTTTACTTAACAATCTCTAACTGGAGTACATATAAGGTGCTTTGTATGTGTGTGCTTGTGTGTGCCATGAACATCTTTATACCTTTCAGCGGCTTTCAGATACTCCATCTCGGCTGTTTGGGGAGTCCTATGAGATGGGGGCAGCCAGTTAACCTTCTTCCCACTTGTGAAACTTTGCAGTAGGTCATATGAAAAGCTGGGCTTTCGTCCAGCTCTGCCACTCACCAACTCATTGTGTAACTTTGAGCAAGTCTTTCCCTTGCTCGGGTCTCAGTCTTTCCAACCGTCAAAGGGAGAATTGGGAGTAGGTGAACCTGAAAGGGCTTTCCCTTTCTAGGATCTTCATGGGATTGCAAGTTCCACAGGGAGAAGGGATCCATGTTTGTTTTATTCACTATTGTTTCTTGAATATTAAGCACCATAGTAGACCTTTAACGAACATTTGTTGAACAAACAGATGAATGATTCTTTTTCTTATTTAAGGTCACGAAGCTCTATCATAGCAGAGTGATGTGAGCTCGAGTCGTTTTTCCTCTACATCACACTGCCTCTCACCTCAAATACCCTTGACCTTTACATCTTGCAACCACATGATCTTTTGTTCTTCTCCTGATACTCATGTGATGTGTGTTTCACAGTCAATGTGTCTTTTACATATTAGGTCAGGGTTCTAATCTTAGTGCTATCATTTACTACCTGTGTGTCCCTGGGGCAATTTGGCCCTGTTTCCTCCTCTATAAATAGGAATGGGAGTTTAGTATTTACCATGCAGATGTGCTTTGAGGTAAATTATCTAAGAGAACATGTGTGAATTGCCTGGCAAAGTGCCTGGTGGACAGTCGATGCTCAGTAAATGGCTGCAGTTGTGGTCCGAGCAGGGTGTAGCCTAAAGGATGGGCATTTCATGGGCAAGTGAGGGTTGGTGTCTATTAGTTGGGAAACACTGGCTTAGGTGCTGTGGTGCTTTAAAGTTGTGTGAGAATGTGCCCTGTCCTTCAAGTAGTTCATCATAGAATCCCAGAGACATCAATTTCATAGTGCAATTTTATCAAAATGGTTAAATATATTGTTGCAAATCATATTTCTTGTTTTCTTGAGTAGTTACTGCATTAAAAGACATATACACACAACATAGAGTTTTACGCATTCGATTTAGTTTCTGTGCTTTTCTTAGTCTAAATACCTGGACCATTTTTCAAGTCATGGTTTTGGAAGGTACCTTAGAAATTGGGGTGGGGGGCGCCTGGGTGGCTCAGTCAGTTAAGCGGCCGACTTCAGCTCAGGTCACAATCTCGCGGTCCATGAGTTCGAGCCCCACGTCGGGCTCTGGGCTGATGGCTCAGAGCCTGGAGCCTGCTTCCGATTCGGTGTCTCCCTCTCTCTCTGCCCCTCCCCCGTTCATGCTCTGTCTCTCTCTGTCTCAAAAATAAATAAAATGTTAAAAAAAAAAATTGGGGTGGGTTGAAACAGTTGAGGTAAGAAAGGGTGACAGTAGTTGAAGGCTTATTTTCTTTCATTTTTTCAGAGAAAAATCAAATTCTCATTTTTTCAGAGACTCAATCAAATTCTAATGTAGAGAATGTCTAGAACATGCAAAGAGAAAGAAATGCAAAGGGTTATTCATCTCAGAAAAGTGAATCAATTAGAGCTTTTTATGTACAAGTTACAGAAGGCCAGACCAAATTGGCTTAAATAACAGTTTATTGCTTCTTGTAACTGAATTGTGTAGCAGCAGGCTAGCCTCAGGTGGGCCTGATCCAGGGATTCCAGTGATATTATCAAGAGCTTTCTTTAGTGATGGCTTCATTTTCAGCTCTTATCTGCCTGGGGCTTTCTGGCAGCCCCAGACTTCTCCTTATGGTAGCCAAATGGCTATGGCAGCTACAGCTCCACATCCATATACTATACTGTCTAGCAGGTGAGAGAGGGTTTCTTCTGGGGACTCTTCTCAAGCCTCAGAATTGCTCTTCTCTCATTGGCCTGAATGGGTCATATGTCCTTTCCTGAGCCAATCATCATTTTTTTGTGATTTAAACCAGTCAATGACCACCTTTGGAGGGGAGTATAGGATCAATTCCACTCTGGAATAGTGTTTGGAAGGGAAATGAATGCTTGGCGGCCATAATAACCATCTACGAGGATAATCAGTCATTCATTAATGGAGTACCCTACTATATGTTGGCCATAGTTCTAAACATTTTACACATACCAATTCATTTAGTGCTAATGAAAACCCTGTGAGATACTATAATTTTTTTCTATCCCTGATAAAGCAACAGAGGGGAAAGAGATCAACTAAGTTGCCCCCTTGGTAAGTAGAAGTGAAGAAATTCAACCTGAGCTTCAGACCCTTTGCTTCAATATTATACCATGGTTTTTACCAGACCCAGGTTGGGACTTAAAGTAATTTTCTACAAAATCATTTCCTTAATACCACTTGCTGTAAATGATATTTTGTCTTGGGATGCTTTTTGAAGAAGATGATGTTCCTATATTGCTCTGGATCATTCCACTTGGTTGAAAGCTTTTGGGTAGTTTTAGGGTCCTTTTATGCTTTTAGGAAGAGTACATGGGAAAGGCAAAGTACTTTTGGCTTAAAATTACTCTTAAATTTTACTTTGATCTATAAATATCTACTCTGTTAATGCTTTGTATATGTTTTGCTAGCCTTTTATCTACAATCTTTCACCAGCATCATGGCTAGTGTTGTTTTTCCCCAGCCAAAGCTTTAAAGGAAGCAGAGCAGAAATGTTTGTAGAGGGGAAGCAGCTTGGTGGGAAGATGTTTATGCAGACCTGCTTTCTGACCTCCTTTCCCTTTCCCCTTCTCCTCCTCCTTTTCTTTCTTCCTTTTTCTCTCTCAAACTAACATCCCCCCCCCCCCTTTTTAATGTCCATTTACTTTTTGAGAGACACAGAGAGGCAGAGCACGAGCATGGGGATGGCAGAGAGAGAGGGAGACACAGAATATGAAGCAGGCTCCAGGCTCTGAGCTGTCAGCACAAAGCCTGACATGGGGCTTGAACCCACAAACCGTGAGATCATGACCTAAGCCAAAGTTGGACGCTCAACTGACTGAGCCACCCAGAGCACCCTGACATTTCCCTCCTTTTTATACAAGTAGTACACTTGGAATTTTTTTTTTTTTTTATAAGTAGAAGCATTGATGAGAATGTCAGAAAGATCTCACATAGTCACATCTTCTATAAATAACTACTCTTATCTTTTTGGTGTGTCACTTTCACTTTTTCTTGCAGAAATTACATGACAACAAGAATTTTATAGATTATTTCCCTCTTGAAAGACCTCTGGAAGATTTTTAAAAAATGTTATCAAGAATTCTTTATCATTTTATTTTTTTTTTATGTTTATATACTTTTGAGAGAGAGAGAGAGAGAGGGAGAAAAGGAATGAACATGAGCAGGGGAGGGGCAGAGAGAGGGAGACACAGAATCCAAAGCAGGCTCTAGGCTCTGAGCTGTTAGCACAGAGCCCAATGCGGGCCTTAAATCTATGAGCTGTGAGATCATGACCTGAGCCAAAGTTGGATGTTTAACTGACTGAGCTACCCTAGCACCCCTATCATCATCATTTTAAATAGAGCAGATATGCTTAATTGGTAGATGCACTGTAATTTATTTAATCAATTCCCTATTTGGGATGATTAGATTTGTTGCCAGTATTTTGACTTTAAAACAGCTTTACTCCTGAGCATTGCTTGGCTAAATCTTTGTTATGTTATTGATGACTTCCTTCGTTTGTTGGGTCCCAGTGTGTCAGTGCTCCAGCTTCTGTCCCCTGCTGGCGGTGGGGATGCTCTGCTTGTCTTCGGGGCCCACTGTGGTATTCCCACCTCCAGGAAGTCTTGATTCTCTGCTCACACATTTTCATTTCAGGAGCAGACCATCCGAATGCAGGAATGCAAATTTGCATCATCATTGTCTTCTGTTTGTTTGTATAACAGGGTGGTATGCTCTCTTTACCCTGTTGTGCAAAGTTTGATTGAGATAGCTGTCTGGAGTCCAGCTTGGAGAAAGGCCACACAAGAAATCCCAAGATACTTAGTAGGTGATCATTTTATGCTGTCATTTTCTGGACCCTGCTATGAACCATGTATTATGGTTGGCGTTTTATTGCTTTTTTAAAATTTAGGCTTTAACTCATCCATGTCAGGTAGGAATTATTCCTGATTGTGTTAGAAGTTAATTAGAAGTTATGTTAGTTTTTCTCAGCTGGAGTCTGATGTTTGGCTCTCTCTACTAGTCCTTGTTGCCTTTATAGGTGTTAGACTAGTTGGAGAGACAGGTGTTCACCTATGGGAAATTGAAACATTGAATAGGCATGCGTATCAGACAGTAATGTGACACGATGGCAGGAGGGGGAAGCTGGGGCTGTGGCAGCTCAGAGGCCTTCACCTGAGCAGAAGGGCACTTGGTTCATGGGATTTTCCCTCAGATAGCTGCAGGCCACCAGGTACAGTTAACCCATGCGGACCTGCAGAGATAAGGGTCTGAATCCTGACTCTGGGCTCCAGCTGAACTGTAAGCTGACTGAGGTACCAGCTCTAAGCCCTACCCCAACAGAGGCTGTCTCCTTGGGGATTTCCTGGGTTCAAGAAGCCTAAGCATCTCAGCTACTGAGTGGGCTGGAAACACAAGCATCATCGTGACATTTGGGGGTATTTTTCATAGCCAACTATGTCACAGTTTCCTAGTAGTGGATCAAAGACCTCAGATGGAGATGTCCCCATAGTACTCAGGGGCATACTTTTTGAGGGTCATCTTTCTAGTTTGATATTTTTGTACCCCTAGGCCCACACTGTGGTATTTAAGGTGGATAGTGGCAAGATTCTCAAGCTTCCTGTGAATTGTGAAACATGGAGCAAAGCCGTCTCTAAAACGTGGAACCAGGTAACACATTAGAGACAATGGACGCTGTGTGTATGTGTTTTTCAATGGTCTATGGGGGAGAAATTGGTTCTAAAATTAAAAAAGAAAACCACAAAGTGAATAAATGTTTAATTAAATGCCTCCCCAACATAACGTCATAACATGGTAACAATTTATGAACTTTAACTCAACTCATATATCAACATTAGTTTCAGCTAATATAGTATTATGCAAAATCAAAGCCTGTCTGTAGTAATATTTACTGTGGGATATGGATGCATTTGGAAGTGTCTAATACAATGATAGAGGGTTGGGGGCAGTGGGTGAGTTATTCAAAAGGAAGGGTGGCCCTGCTTGTATTTGAAATGAAACAATGCAGGGCTCAAAACTTTGTACTGATGCTGTTCCCATTGCTTTCCAAGTAACTGGGTAGAAAACAGCTCCAACTCAATAATCCTATTAATGTCTGTGTGTGCAAGTGCCTGTAAAGAGCATAGTGCGGCATTTAGTTATACTGAGACTGCAAACCAGCAAAGGCAGTGTTCTTGTCCCCCCAAGAAGATCCCCACTGATTCTACAATCTCCTCCTTCTGTCCCCGCCTTTCTAGCTATGTAACTGGGAAGGCATTTAACTTCTTAGGGCTTCTGTTGTCTGTACGTTCTCATTTGTGAGATTGAGATGGTGATACCCATTTTATGAGCATTAAATGAGATAATGTAGGAAAAATGCTTAGCACTTTTTTTCTGGCACATAAGTTCCATAAATGGTGTTTAAGCTCACCTCCACCCTACCTGCCCCCAACAAAGTAAGACAAAAATGATATAATAAATATTTATTATATCATTTTTGTCTT